>NW_006431043.1:2366643-2395719 GCF_000325575.1 Pteropus alecto | reverse complement strand
CCCCAGAGTCCTCAAACTATCATCATTTTTTTTTTTTTTGATTTGTTGTTGTTGTTGTTCTGATTGGGTGTTTTCTGCTACCCTCATCCTCTAAATCTCTGATTCGATCTTTTGCTTCATCCAATCTATTGATTCTTTCTAATGTACTCTTCATTTCACATATTGTATTCTTCATTTCTGACTGGTTCCTTTTTATGTTTTCTATCCCCATTTTTATGTTTTTTATCTCTTTGTGAAAGTTCTCACTGAATTCATCTACACTTCCCCTAATTTCATTGAGCATTTTTATAACCAGTGTTTTGAATTCTGCATCTGTTAGATTGCTTGAATCCATTATTCTGGATCCCTGTTCTGTTCTCTCATATGGTTTCTGCCTCTGTCTTTCCATTTTAGCTGCTTCTCTGTGCCTGTTTCTATGTACTAAGCAAAGCTCTTAAGCCTCCCAGTCTTAGTAGTACAGTGTCTTTGTGTAGTAGGTGTCCAGTGGCACAGTCCTGAGAGGGATTCAGCTGCAGGCCAAATTTAGCCCCAGCCTGTGCCTCTCTGGGGCCACCTGTTAAATTTCCACAAGCAGTCCACAGATGCTGTGCTTATAATAGTTGCCTCAAAAGGCCACACCAGAAACTGAGGCCAGCTGATTCCAGTGTGAGTCTAGGCACTGCTCAGCAAGGAGCACCTGACTCACTGAGGATACACCTGGATGTGGCTTGGGTGGGGCCTTGATTTGGGGGAGGTGGAGTTTCAGGGAATCTTCTGGGCAGAGTGACCTCTGTTATCCAGTCTGATGACCTCATAGCTATGGCGGCGTTGTGTACCCAAACAGGTATGTGGGAGGGCTAAACAGGGAACAATGGATACCGAGGGCACTTCTGAACAGGGCGAGTCTCACTTTGGCCCTCATTCCGACAATGTCTCCCTGTAAGTCCCGGGTAACCCCTGCATGCAGCCGAATTGGCACTGGTGCTCAGAGCATCATGGCGAAAGTCCACTCGGGAACACGGTCCCTTTAAGAGATATCTACCGCTGCTGCCGCCTCCATCCCATTCAGCCACTGGGGCCAGGCAGCCTGGTGTCCTTACCCGTCCTACCTTCTACCGTTGCAGGGTGACTTCTTGTATTTCTCCCTAGTTGCATGGCTTATTCATTAAGATCTCTGGTGAATTTTCCTTGCTGCTTGCTCCTTATTTCTGTCACAACTTTGATTTGGTCACCAGAGGCATGAACAGAGCCTCTATCATCTATGCCAGTTTTTTTCCTCTCAGAACTCCCTTTTTTGAAGGTTAGTTTTTAAATTGACAAACCTCTGGAAAGCTTAACCAAGGGAACAAGAGAAAATAAAAATAACCAATATCTAGCTAAGTCACACTTTAGCCGTTCAAGATAAAGGCCGATTATTAAGGAAAGGTGGGAAAGTAACTTCTTTTTGAGGAAAAAACATGCTATGGAGAGATTTTCTTGATAATGAATATTTGAAAAATTTTCCCTTCATATGTTTTTTTTTTGTTTTTTAAAATTATGTCACCTATAAAAACTAATATTTTCAAGCTTAAAATTTTTTCAACAGAAACTTTTAATAATTAGTGGATAGAATTAAAAACAGTATTATGGTTAATAGTTGAAAAATAATATCTCGATTTCACAAGCCCAACCAGTGTCCTCATTTAGATTTCAACAATTTTATGAAACATATTTTTCTACTCACTAAATGGCAATGACATCTCTTCATTTCTCTTCATTGTGACAACCAAAAGTGTCTCCAGATATTGCCATATGTTTCTGAAGGGACAAAATCACCCCTTGCAACAATAATGTTGATCTCTGAACTGTTTCTAGAAACTAAAAAACTAGAAATAATATAAACATCTCCAAATAGTAGTGGATTAAAAAATTATTACGAATTCACAAAGTAGAATACTATTCAATCTTAAAAAAAAAAATAAGTTGTAGAAGAATATACAGTAATGAGGAAGACATTTCTCATATATTGTTAAAGGAAATTGCTACATTACAAAACATTTTTTATAATGTGGACTGAATGTACTGGAAGAAAAAGCCACTTAATGGGCAAATGTAAACAGTAGTTCTCTTTTTAGGTGGTGAAGTCAAAACTATTTTTTTATACTTTGTTTATACTTTAAAACATTTTATACTTTGTTTATACTTTAAAACATTCAGTAATAACATTGCATTACTTTCATAATAAGAATACAAACTACGTTTTGTTGTTGCCTTTTAAAAAGATAACTCGAAAGGGAATTTCCCAAAGATATGACCAAAAAAAAGAGTTACTTTGAGGTAGGATATCAATTTGCTGATCCAATTGTTATATTACAATGATAGCTGCCCACACCGTTTAATCATAAATTGATCTTAAATGGAGATGATACTCTGGAAAGTATGGGCTGAATTTTCAGTGAACCACATCAAGTTGGCAAGTCGCCTGCCTCCCTGCTTTCCTGCCTTGCAACCTTGCTGCCCTTGTTCCTTCCTTCCTTCTTCCTTTTCTTTAACAACAAAGTGTCTAATATCTTTTCATTTCCTTTATTGTTTTTTATTGCTTCTCAAGGGTGTAAAGCACAAAACAGTCTTATTCAGTTGGGGTTTTGCTCTCCCAACAGCCAGAAGTGAAATGGTTAGCAAATCAAGAACTTTAAAAATCATTAATAACTCTATTTTTACTTTGAATATGAACACCTGTGAAGAGTACATACTTATACCTATCAAGACCACAATCTAATGTGGGATGTAAATCACATAATAGCCAAGCTAATGTCATTTACAGCAAACTTCCTTATTTGGAATTCTATTTTTCTCTGCCTTTCAGACATTTTTGCAAAGATTCATTTGTACATTTCCTTTTCTAAATTTTGTGGCCGGATCAAAGAGCAGAATCCATTATTCAGCCTTAATTTTATTTAGCAGTGACTAGATCGTGTTTCTTTCAAATGCTCACAATCTCTGCTAACTGCATTCTGGGAGCCCTGGTGGGTCTGACTATTTAATCATCTTGATTTCTCAGGTGATCATCTTCTTAGCCTTTATTTGCCATAACTTCCTCAAGGTTTGCTTGAATAGCACCAATTCGATTGGCCCCTCAAGATGACTATGGGATATTTAATTACAAATTGAAAAATTGAGCCTGTTAGTATAAGGTAAAGAGCAACAATTCCCTCACCTACACCTCCAAGGAAGACACAAATCTTTAAACTCTGTGTGGGAGGCCTCCTCAGAAATACAATATATACTGCTTCTAAAATCATCGCTACCACCAAAGATATTTAAATCAAACTGCACTAACATCTGGTTTTCAATAAGTCAAAATCTTAAACGCAGTGTTTAAAGGGCCATTTGCCATTTAAAGAGGGCGGGGAGCGGTTAATGAAGGAAACAGAGTAATTTGAAAAACTGTGGGTTTTATCTAGAAACACTCCCCTGATAACATCATACATTTATTCTCATGACATATATTTGCAGCCCCAGGAGCTGCTAACCTATTTTGGATTACTTGTAAATCTCTTTCCTTTGGAGTACTGACAAGATGACTCTCTTGATATTTAGCAAAAGGCTATAGATCTTGGATTGAACTAAGGCAGACTTACTGTACCTTCATCAGCGACATGCAAACTTACTTCATTGTTGAAATATCATCAGTGTCTTCAGTAACAAGCTTCCCAGTCTTTAAATTGGTCATATACTAAAATATGAAAAACTTCTTAATTTTAAATGTAGATAAGGGTAAAGGAGGTCAAAATATGGTGACAGAAGGAAATTTAACTTTGGGTAGTAAATACATAATGCAGTATACATATGACGTATTATCGAACTGTACACTTGAAACCTACATAATTTTATTAACCAATGTCACCCCAAGAAATTTAATAAAACATAAATAGAATATTAATCTGTTAAATTAATGTATAACACTAATAATTTTTAAAATCTCGAATCCTTGTTTTATGAGTAGAATAAAACAATACACTATTTGGCTTTTATTAAAGCCTACATGTCTAAATGTAAATGGATAAAATTGTATTTATATATTTCAATAAGTATTTTATAGAAATTGGAGTTAAAATAGTCTATATTTTCAGTTTGTGTAATTTTTTATTAGCCTCCATCACTATACAATCTCAAAAAACAAAAATAAATACCATCAATACATTTTTATTGACTCGAGATGCTCAAATACACATGAATAAAAATGATAATGAATAAAACAATCCAATAATATGTCAAGAGAAAAAAATAAAAACAGATCCATCTTGAATGGGGAACTCATTTCATTTCTTTTAATAAAAACAATATCCATTTTATGCTATAGATTTTTAAATTCCTGTATCTTCAATCTTTCTCTCAACTGGTTCTTTTCTATTACCATTTAAAAATAAAGATCTTCCTCCTGTAGTAAAATAAAGACTCTCCTTGCAACCCACATGTTATTACACATACCTCATTATTTCTCTCCTTTTCTCAGAAGACAAACATGTTTAAAGACATATCTGTATACAGTATCTCCCTTTCTCTAGTTTACTCCATAACCTGCTATAGTTCAGTTCCTTCATTACTCTGTTAAAACCTCTATCCCTAAAGTCATTAATTATCCACGTATTGGTTAATTCCATGAGCCTAGTTGACTTTCCAGCAGCATTTTATCTGTTTATTTATTTCCTTTGTGAAATCTTCTTTCCACACTGGCTTCTGAAGCTAAAGGCTCTGTTGAGTTTCTTCTAACTTCCATTTTTTTTCTCAGCTCCTATTGTAGATTCCTTTTCCTACAGTTGGTCCTCAATAATTCAACAGATATTTATTATTCTTTATATTATGAAAAAAAAAGACACTTGTACAGAGGGATGATAAAGTTCACACTACCAATAATATAACATTTTTAAATTACAATAGTTTACCTGTGAAATAAATGCAAGAACAATTAGTTAAGTGAAATAAAATAAAAAGTTCAGCAACAAACGCAAGTACACAAAATATTTTAGTATGCGATACATGTAAAATTTTCAGTGAAAATATTCAGTGAGGGAAGGGTTCACTATTCCATAAGCTGTTCTGGGACAATTGGTTAAAAATGGGGAGGGAGCATAAAAATGAACTCTGCATCCTATATCATGAAGCATCATAAACATTTTTAACAGGAAAAGACATAAAAAATATTTGCAACAGTTTTAGCTGCCTTAATGTATACAGGTTTGTTTAATTCTGGAGGGCGAAAAGAAAAGAAAAATAAGTACTACTTTTAAAAATTGGTTATTGCTTTTAGGACATTAATAAACAACTCAGTGAAAACAGTACAAGTAATATGAGTAGATAATAATCACATATTATAAAACCTAATTATAAACCAAAGAAACATAAAATGTAACAATATCTAATTTGTGCTTCTGAAAGTTTTTTTGTTTGTTTGTTTGTTTTGTTTTTGTTTTTGTTTTTGAGCGATAATTCTATTACTTAGGGTTTATGAGATTAAAATGGCTATACTTTTCTGGGAGGTGATTGGTTTGTGTGTATCAAAAGCTTAAAGTGTGGCCTAAAGATTCAAGTTCTAGGAACCTGAGGAATTAAAGATTTAAGCCAAGATATATGTACGAGTGTGTTCATTATAGTGCTACTTATAATAGCGAAATGCTAGAAACAATTTTAATGACTAACATAGAGAAGTAATTTAATACATTAATTTAAGAAATTATTTATATGATATACACTACTATAAAATCATATTTGAGATAATTAAATGGAGTAAAAAACGCCCACACTATATTATCAAGTATAATCTCTGGATTACAAAATGATATCTACAATATGAATCCAATATCTGTAAGAGAAAAAATTTGCATTTGTTTGTACCCAAGAAAAATCTGTGAAACCAACTAAACACCAAAATGTTAATGCTTATCTCTAGATGGTTGGGCTTCAGAGGTTTCTTTATTTTCCCTTTCATTCAATTATACTTATCCCAAATTTTCTTTAAATAAGATATTTACATTCATAAAAAAATTACTTGTTATATTTCTTCGGTTCAGGGAATTTCTACTGTGTTCATTTTTTCAGGAAACATTCTTATTTATAACACTTTGTTCCAACTCACCTTCTCTTCTACACATTCAACTTTATTGGCTGTTTCTTACAGGCCGTGTTAAGGTGCACTGAAGTCTACTTTTCAGGTCTAAGCTGCTTAAATTTAAAAGCTATGTGAAGTCTGCGACTTATATTCCATCATTTCATGTATAAACTGTATGTATTCTGTCAATATAGATTGAATGTATGAAGATTACAAACTATAGGAACTGCGCTGATTATTCAGACACTGAGTACACCAAAAAAACTAATTCACTCTTTATGGCTAAATTGAGTCACTCTTTGGAAACTTGTATATCCATCAATCTAGGAAGAATGGATTAACCCTTCATTTATGTTCCCACAACACCTAGCACATTCTGTTTTATAAAAATTGTCACATTAGTTTTGTGATTGTCTTTCTTGAGACTGTGACTTCTCATCTATTTTATATATCCTCATATCTGCAGCATCTAGGAATATTTGCCCTATCGTTAGGTGCTCAGTAAATGTTGTTTTTTTAAACCATTTTATTGAGGTATGATTGACAGATAGAAAGCTGTATATATTTAATGAATACAACTTGATGAGTTTGGAAATAACTATAAACCCTTGAAGCCATCACCGCCATTTATGCCATAAACATATCCATCACCTGCAAACTTTCCTCCCACCTCTTTGAGTTCATATTTTTTAGGACTCTCTGAGCTTCCTGGGATTGTATGTCTATTTCCTTCACCAGGTGAGGCAAGTTTTCTATCATTATTTCTTCAAATAGCTCTTCAACTTCTTGTTTTCTTTCAGGTACCCCTATGACATGGATACTTTTACATTTAATGATTTCCATAGGCTCCTTAAATTATTATGATATTTTTGGCTTATTTTTCTTGCCATTCTGATTGAGTGACCTTGGCTTCCCCATCCTCTATATCGGTGGTTCAATCTTCTTTATTCTGTCGATTCCCTCTAATATACTCTTCATCTCAGATAATATGTTCTTCATTTCTGACTGGTTCCCTTTTATAATTTCCATTTCCATTTTTATGTTTTTTATCTCTTTGTTAAAGTTGTCACTGAGTTCATCTACACTTCCCCTAAGTTCATTGAGCATCTTTATAACCAGTGTTTTGAACTCTGCATCTGTTAGATTGGTTGACTCTATTATTCCTGGATCTCTTCTGTTCTCTTTATGGTTTCTGCTTGTTTGTCTTCCCATTTTGGCTGCCCTTCTGTGTTTGTTTCTATGTACTAAGCAAAACTCCTAAGTCTCCAGGTCTCATTAGTGTGGCATTGTGTACTAGGTGTCCAATGACATAGTCCTGAGAGGGGTTCAGCTGCAGGCCAAGTTTAGCCCCAGCCTGTGTCCCTCTAGGGCCACCTGTTAAGATTCAGCAAGCAAGCCACAGATGCTGTGCTTATAGTTGCCTCAAGAAACCACACCAGAAACCGAGGCCAGCTGTCACCAGTGTGCGTCTTGGCACTGCTCAGCAAGAAGCACCTGACTCACCAAGGACACACCTGGATGTGGCTTTGGTGAGGCCGTGAGTTGGAGGAGGTGGAGTTTTAGGAAATCCTCTGGGCGAAGCGACCTCTGTTACCCAGTTTGATGATGTCTCAGCTATGGCGGTGCTGTGTCCACACACTGGAAGGAGGTAGGGCTCACCAGAGGAAAAATGGATACCGCAGGTACTTCTGCCTGGGGGAGAGACTCGCCTCCAGCCCTCACTCCTACAACTCTGTAAGTCTCTAGCGACCCCCATGCAGCCAACCCACTGATGGTGCTCAGAGCAAGCAGGTCTTTCACCGTGAAAGTCTACTCGAGGGACACGGCATCTTTAAGAGGTGTCTGCAGCTGCCGGCTTCTGCTGCTGCAGCCTGTGTCTCACTCATTGTTAGGAACTGAGCAGCCTCATGTCCTTGCCCCCTCCTACCTTCTACTGTTGCAGGCTGATTACTTATTTCTCTCCCTAGTTGTAGTGCTTCTGTTGCTCTAAATCCCAAGAGATTTTCTTTGCTGTTTGCTCCATCTTTCTGTCCTAACTTTGATTTGGTCGCAAGAGAGATGAACAAAGCCTCTATCATCTATGACATTTTTCCCCTCGGTCTACTCTAGGTTGCTTTATTTAATTAAATGAATTAAAATAAATTTATGAATTGATTGATAATTTCAAAATTGTGGAATGTGCTAAAAATATTATAATTATAATATTTATTATATAATTAATTACATAAATATGTTATATAATAAATACATAATATATTATAAATCTCAATAACTGAGTGCAGTGATTACCAAACTTTACTTTTCATTAATATTAATAAAGTTGCTTCTTAAAAATGCTATCAGAAATACTTCAAGAGTCTTGGAACATAGCTCAACTAACTAAATAACTACCAAGAGATTTTTTTTCTTCTGTAGTATGGTACCTGACATTAGCTGAACTAGTCTTCTGTTTATGCAGTATGTCTGTTGGTGTTGGAACCACATGATTACATCTTCATTCTTTTGCTTCAATGGCTCTAGTTGGATTTTTTTTTTCCCCTGGGGAGAGATAAAAAGTGTTTAGAGGCTTCCTGGGAAAAAATATGAACCTAACATACTTCAAGGTAGAAGCCCAATCCTCAAAAACAAACTAATATTCCCCGAGTATGCACAACCATACCTGGGATTCTCCTAGATACAAGTCTGAGGGTTTTCCCACATGTCTACTATGGCTGAGGGGTAATTGAGATCACTTTGGGCTGTAAAGTTTCTTTTTAAATTGTTTGAAACATATGTGTAGGACCACTCATGATCATAAGCGGTTTGTCTTTATGCTACTTTTAACAACATTTCACCTTCGGCAAATAACTCTTCTAGAGTGCAGTGAGGCTTTTCTCCTAAAGTTTGACATACGACCATTGTGATACTGTGCACACACAGAAACCCAAAGTTTAATGAATAGGTTATCTGATTCTGCTTCAAAGTGGAACTTTAACACGTCAGCAAGTTTGTAAAAAGGAACATTTATAAAGAAAGCAATCTTCTTTATGCTAATTTTCTGTGTGGTAATGTTACCCAGGTGGCTCAAAAGAGTTAGTTCACCTCCCTAAGTGTCCAACTTACGAGTAACTGAGGAAATGGGGAGTAAAGAGCCCATTATCAGTTAAGTCAGCAAATCTGCAGCAATTCATACATCTTTGCTTATGTAAGTTTTACAATGCCAATGAATCTTTGTGTTTAGAGAATTTATAGCTTAGGGAATGAACAGACTGACTTACAACTTAGATGTTTGATTTTTAAGTTTTATATTTAATAGACCCAATGGTTTAGTCCTAACAAAATAACAGCATTAGATAAAATGTGCATATCCTTTCTCTCAGATCTGGAATAATTTGCAAATTGTGCCTTTTGCCCTCCTCTTATACATAACAGCTATCATCTCAATTGCTGTTAGCGTAGCATTGACAATGAAAAAAAAACACCTCTTGGGTTGTTCAAAGTGGGGTCACAGTCCTGACTTGCTACTAATTTCTATGGAAAACTTGTTTCACACTTAAATAGGAACACCTTAATAAAGAAGCCCTGAAAGCATAGGAAACTAATAAAATAATAAAACTAATAAACTCATAAAAACTAATAAAAAGTAGTTTCTCATTAGGAGGGGAGAAGTGGGACCTAGTTGAACCTGGGGTAAAGGTGGGAGGGATATATTTTGCTATATTTTAAACAATATTTTTGTTTTTGAACTTGTAACTATGTTATGTATTCAAAAACTAAATTCAAAAATTAAATAAGGAAAAGAGTTGATCAAATAGAAAATTGGGCAAAAGTCTTAAACAGACATTCCACCAAAAAAATGATATCCAAATGACTGACAAAGACATAAAGAGGTGCTCAACTTTATTAATCATTAGGGAAATGAAAATTAAAACTACATTAAGGTGCCACATGTCAATTAAACGAGTAAGAAAAAAAGAAAAGAATGTGTTGGTGAGGATGTAGAGCAACTGGAATTCTCACAAATTGTAGATGAGAGTGTGAGATGGTTCATCCATTTAAAAATATTTAGCAGGATCTCCTAAAGTGAGTGTATGCATACCCAATGATCCAGAGATTCTGTACATGTGCACCAAAGACATATACTAGAATGTTCATAGAAGCACTGTTTACAATTGTTCCAAACTTTAGAAACGACACAAATACTAATCCAGAGTTGCCTGGATAAATAAATTGTGAAACATTCATACAATGTAATATTTTACATTAATTGGAGTGAATAATCTACAACTAAATATAGCAAAATGGGTTGAATGAATCTTATAAGCGGAATAATCCAGATGCGGAGTATACATGATTTATTCAACTTATGTAAAGTGAATTAAAAAACTAAAAAACTGACCTATACTGTTAAAAGTAAGGATAATGCTTTCTTCCCACCTTGATGGAAATGATTCAAATGCTGTTTTGATGGTTGTGTTGAGCTTTTGAAGATGCATCAAGTGTTGGTATGTGTATTTTCCTACCTATAAATTATTTTTAAAATACAGTGGCACCTTAGAACTGTGTGATCCAGGATCTAAAGAGTTACTTCAATTCTAGCAGAGTGAATTTGTCAAAGCAGTCCATAGTTTTCCAAAGCTGTAGAACATATAGTTACAGGATATGACAAATATTACTTTCTGTTTGGAGCATCAACTATAATTCAAGATCCAGTCAGAGCTCAATGAACTGTGAGCAAGATTTCACAGGATTTTGGCAAAGTTGCTTCTAGAAACACATAAACATAAATCCACAGGTTTATTGCTCAATAAGTGCCTACTTCATCATCCAGTGAAATGATCCTGGTTAGGCTGGTTTTAAAAAGCAAACTTTATAAAGAAGGTGGGTAGAAACTCAGCTTGCCAAAACTGAGTTCATCAACTGCCAAAAGGTCATAATTTTGGAACTGGCAGTGCCAGTAAACTGAAAAAGCCTATCAAGAAAGAAAACTTAAGCCCCCACTTTCATGAGACTTATACTAGTATCCACAAACACCTGAAGATGTCAAAATTATTGGCAGAGACACTGCGGCTCACGAGCTACACACCTAAGAACTTTACTCATGCCTTTGCATGCCCAAGGATAAATAATGGCTTGTCTCCTCCATATTTACAATGCTCAGCCAACCACGCCAAAGCAAAAAGGAGGTTGTCAGTTTCACTGCGAAGGCAGAGCATATGTTGATCTCACTTTCATTGTTTCCAACATAGTGTTTCCCAATGAATAGGCAATCAAGGCAGAAATGTTGACAGAAACATGATTAAGTGGTCAGAGGTCTGCCAGGATTGGCAAAACAATACCATGCAGTGTCCAGTATGATAGTAATTACCCACATGTACCTATTTAAATGTAAATAAAAGGAGACAAATTTGTATTCTCAGTAGCACTAGCCACATATTCATTACCAAACTGGATATCTCAAATTATAGAACATTTTTATATAGGAAAGTTCTATTTGACAACATTGCCTTAGACAACAGGTCAGAAACCTAAATCCCATGGTTTAAATACAGCTAGTCACTTGCTTTGGTAAAGAAAGTTTTATTGGTAATCACTGCACTCAATTATTGAGATTTATAATATATTATGTATTTATTATATAACATATTTATGTAATAAATTAATCCATTTACATATTTACATTCATTTACATATTGTCTCTGGCAGGTTTTGTGCTAGAATGGCAGATTTGGGTAGTTGTGATGGGGACTTTCTGTCCACAAAGCCTAAAATGTTTAGTATCTGTCCCTCTTCAGAAAATGTTTGTCAACCCCTGCTTTAGACTGTGCTTGATCATGTCAGCTTAGAGACTTTACATAAAAGCACCCCAAAAGTTCATGGAAATACTGAAGGCATTCAATTCTTTCACTCAAGAGATCACACACACCATTTCCTCAGGCTCTAAAGAATAACTGGAAATGCGAATTAAGAGACCTACTTGGCTCCTAAATGCCTGTTTAGTTACAAATTAGGACTGACTCCTTGGTGAAGAAATTCAATTCCATCATTGAGCACTTACTTGCTGCCTAGCACTATGCTTGGTGCTGATGGAAGAAGGAATTACACAAACCTGCTCTCAATGTGCTTACTGTTAATTAGGGAGGTAAAGCAAATAATTTGCTAGCTATTTTCAGCCATATGTCAATCAGAGTGCCTAAAGATCTGCAACTCTATAAGCACACACATTTATTAACCAGGACCCAGAGATGGGGCTTTCCTGAATACATGGTGCTGGGGTGGACATGATAGTGTTCGTGGTGCCCCTTCCTCCTAGGCTGAAACATGCCTGAAAGTGGTGGTAATCTTAGTTTAGGGTCACCAGGAAACAGCAAGATGAAGATTTAAATGCAAGCAGTTTATTTGAAAGGTGATCCTGGGAATCACTGAAACAGGAGTGGGAAAATGTGTCAGGGAGGGGAAGGAAGCCATGACAGACTGCATCAATGAGAACACTATTGTTGTGGGCAACTGGGGCTGATCCTACTGGGGATCTCTGGGAGATAGTGTAGAGCACATCTCAGAGTTTTCCCACCCAAGGAGCAAACAAGCAGCAGTGTTTATTTAATGCCTGTCTCCAATGATTAAGTGCTGCCCCCAAAGACATCAATTCCACACCACACCCATACTACACACACACACTCACACACACACACCACCACCACCACCACCACCACCACCACCACCATCACCACCACCACCACTCAGGCCTGCCCTGCACATGAACTGAGCATGTTCATGTGGCTAGAGAAAATCCTCAGGTAGAGAGTCACAGGTGCTGGTAGCAAGAGGAAACTCTGAGATGCTCCATCTGCACCAAAGTGAATCAGAGTCTTCCAGGAAGTGGCAGAAGGCCACACTGACCCCTCTAAACTTTAAAGGCCATGTCAGCTTCCTGTGAATCCAGCTGCCTGGCTCTGAGACACTGTTGGAAGCAGCAGGAAAAAAAGTGGTTGCAAATTCCCTGCCGATCACATCTACCTTGTTCATCACTGTGCGCCTAGCAGATGTTTAGTATACATTTGTGAAATCAATGAGTAATTAGACCTTTGTTATTGATTTTCTCAAAAATCATTGAATTTATTTGTTCAGAAAATATTTCTAAAGGACTATAAATGCAGTAGATTTTACTCAATAATTAGGCTATGCAAGATATATCACATTACTTTCCAAAGTTTAAATTCTGTTTGATTTTCAACTCCCATCCTGTTGCTCACCTGTTCATGGCCCAAGCCTGCATGTTCCCTTGAAGAAGTAGTATGGGCTCAGGAATTTTGCTGGCATCAGTACCCCAAATTTTCAGTTCCACGCTCTCTGAGTTACATAATTCTGCCAGTCCCCTCTGAGATTTTGTTGGGGTGTTGTGAACACATGGTGGGCAGGTATTGATGCTTATAAAACACAGAACCCCAAACCACTTATTGCTTCCTAGTCCAGAGCAATCCCATTCCCTCAGAGTTGGCAACTTCCCTCTCACCCATCTCTCCATCTAGACCCTTAAAACCCAAGCATATTTCCATCAGAGATTTTGTCCAGAAAGAGGGATTGCCTTTAAAGAACAGAAATGGCTCCAAGGCAAAGCCTGGCTATGTTCTTGGAATGGAGGAAGGAAGTACACAAAGAGAACAGCACACACAATAGTATCTTCGTAGATTATGTTCTCCAGAAGCACACCCTGAGATGGAGGTTAAGGTACAAGATATTTGCTAAGGTCCAACTCATGAAGGGAAGGAGAAGGAAGCATGATGGGACAGAAGAAGAAGTTGAACTGACATGTAGGTCCCACAAAGCCTTGGCCAGTGTGGTGAAGAGCTCTGCAGTGAGTATTGCTTATCAGAGTTAAAGCAGAAATGGCTGAACCTGTATAATACCTCTGTCCTGCTCAGTCACCATGATGTCTGCCTTGGGCGAGGCCACTCTTAGCAGCTGAAGCTGACCATGAAAGAGCTGACAGTTGGAGGCTACCTGCTGGGCACACACCCCACAGATGGGCAGCAAGTCTTTCTTTGAAGGGAATTTTATGTGTCACATTTCCATATCTACTACAGTTTTGCTGCAGAAAGATGAACAGTTCTGTCCCCTAAATATATAACAGGCTAATATTTTTTTTAAGTATACAGTGCTTCATACTTAAAAAAGATTTTTCACATAACAATATCCCATTTGGATCCTTACACATAACGCAAGTATTATTATCACTATTTTACAGATGAGAATGCAAAACCCAGAGATGGTCATTGGTTTGTGATAAAATGGCAAGAATGGGCCTCAAAGTTAGCTCTGGTCCTGTGGGCTAAATTCTGTCCATTATCTGTTTTTGTAAATAAAGTTTTATCAGAATGCAGGTCATTTGTTTATGTATTATCTCTGGCTGCCTTCTTGCTACAAAGCTAGAGTTGAGTAGTTGTGATAGAGACTATCTGGCTCACAAAGCCTAAAATGTTTAATATCTCCTCTTTACTGGGCACTGTTGTATCCTTCCTACCGGTCCATTCTTCCTACTATCCTATACAGTTCCTTATTTAATTCTGAAACATGAATCAGAAGAGATAGTAGTCTCAGACATTCCTGGGGACCAGTCAGTGAGAAATATGAGTCCAAAGTAAATGAACAAGCCTACATTTGTGTGAGCGGCTGGGGCTGTGGTCAGCTGGAGAGAACGTGTCTGTCTAAAAGGAATTGTTGCTATTCAGCTTCTTCCATGCAGATCTATAAGCCTAGTCATGCTTTCTTCTTTTGCAAAACAACAGTGCATTTTTTAAAACAAATTGTGCTTTAATGTGAAGTATAACAGATTTAAGAGTCAACTGGAAACCAAAAAGGACAACCTATGAGGGCCAATATTGATGTATCTGTGGGACATTTTCCTCACTTTTGCACTATGGAGCTTCTGAAAAGATGGACACAGCCAGTTGCATAGTAAGGAAATGAAAAAGAATCCGAGAGTTGAGATGTCCCAACTGAACATAACACACAAGGTATATAAACAGAATACATACATATAGAGAATATAAATAATAATCAGACAGAGCCACAAAGGCAAGAACACTCTGCTATAGTAAATGACCCCCTCTTCTGTCTAATATGTGTTTCTTCACCAGTGACAACTCTAACATTGCTTTAATTCTCCTGCCTCTTGGATAAGTTATCAAGATACCTAGTCACCAAGTGGCTCCCATTTCCTGACAGCACCCAATCCAGAAATAGCTCCTGCCTCCTGAAACTCTCCTTAGAATCACCTAGCACAAGCCTAAATCCTCATGGTTCCTCTAATATGTATTCTTCCAAGCTACAGCAAATTAAATAAACCTTGATTATACTTGTATTACAGGTAGGTTGTGGCTGGTGAGTTTCAATAAAAGATATGGAGTTAGCATTTAAGGTTGGTCTTAAAAATGGGTTATTTAACTAATAAAGATATAAGAAAGAGTTGTGTATAGAGCAAGACATAAGCACAATTAGGCAGCAGAGGACAAATTCGTTGGGGGACAACGAACCCCATAGTTTGTCAAAAATTCAGGCTATAAGTTGGTGGAGTTATAGAGAAAGCTAGAAAGGTACGGAGGGGTGTCATATTGCAAAAAGCTTTGTCTACCAGGTCAAAGATATTGACAAACCATGGGGAGGCCCTAAAAATTTTTGAAAAGGGAAGTGGGATGCTCAAATACGCATTAGGCCATCAGGATGCCTTTGGGAAAATACACAGTGAAGTACTTTGTGGAGACTAAAAAATTATTAGGCCTTCCAGGAAGCAGCAACAAGAAGGGGGACTTGGCTTAACTAAGAAACTTTCACAAAAATCCAGCTGTTACTAATAATTGAATATTTTCTCTTTTGATTTGTGTTGTTTTGGTGAGCCCCAGAATAGCAGTTTAAAGTGTTTAATCGGTTTTCCTCTGTTTAATTTTATTAAGCTGTCCTGGGCTCTTGAGTCGGCAAACTTAGCATTTTTTTTTGAAAAGCTGAGTTTGCTTTCTCTAGAAGGTTTTTTCCAGTTTATTCAGCTTAACTTCTCATATCTGATGCTGAACACTCACCACCTGCTGGGCATGCAGGGGAAAAAAAAAAGGTCTCAGTAATGGTATTCTAAGTTTTCTATTTTGTCTCAGAATATTTGCAGCTCAAAGAAAAACAGTGTGAACAAGTTTCCCTCTGCTGTTGGACAATATGCCCAATAATTAACTTGTGAATGCCTTAGGGTATCACCGTCTCCTATAGCATAAAATTATAGAAAAAGAAACATCAGGAAGGGACTCAGGAGGACTAGCTAATATCATTGCTCTGCTACTGAACAGCTGTGTGATCATATGTGTAATGATTTTGATGATTGACACCCCAACATCCATTCCTTCTCAATGATTACTCCAAATTGAATGATTACTCCCAACTCTAGCTGCTGGCCAGAATCAACTCTGCCACTTGTTAATACTTTACATATATTTATTGGTGGGTATAAAGCAGAGCACAAGCATAGACAATGAGGCAGCAAAGGACAGGATTTATTACAGGACAGTGAGCCCCTAGTTTTTCATTAATTCAGACTATAAATAGGTAAAGAAATCTAGAAAGGTGTGGGGTAGGGGTCATATTGCAAAATGCTTTGTCTACCAGGATGGAGAGCCCCTGGTCTAAACTAACCATTGTTGTGATTATTTAGATAATCATCCTACTGTTGGTGATTGGGCAATGACACTTAATAGCAAAGAATACTTAATTCTTATTGAGCACTTATGGAATCAGGTAGCCTTTCCTACATTAACAAACCACTCCAAAACTTAGTGACTTTAATCTACAACTTATCTCATGATTCTGTGCATTTACTATGAGGTTGTTTAGGTCTGGGCTGGCATGCATGGCTGACTGGTGCTGGGCTTGCACAGGTGTCTGTGATCAGCTAGAGGGGTGATTGGTGGCTAGTTGATATAAGATGGCCTCATTCATGTGTCTAGCTGCTGGCCAGGGCAACAGAAGCAATGTATCTTTCCTCTCCAGCAGGCAAACATGGGCTGCTTCATATGACAGCAGTGTTCAAGAGCAACAAGAGAAGGCAAAACTCGATACATAAGTGCATTTCAACTTTCTGCTTGTGTCACGCCCAGGATAATTTCATTGGCCAAAGTAAGTCACATGGTTGAGCCCAGAGTCAGCATGGAAGGGATCTACCCTAAGGATGTGGATAAAGAGAGCTTGAACAAATTGGTAGCTATGATATTTGCTATGTGCCAGATAATGTTCTAATAATAACTCATTGAATCCTCCAAAAACTCAAAGAGGTAGGCAAAATGTACTCATTTCATTCTACAGTACATTCCTGTAGAATTGAGGAAGATGAGACATAAATAGGTTAAAATAACTCGCCCAAGGAATGTTACCCAGCTACTGAGTGGCAGCATTGTTGTTAGAACCCAATCAGTCTGGTTCTAGATTTCATGCTCAGAATCATAGCATATGTAGCTGAGGGGTGTAAGGAAAACTATTCCTCACTGTTAAGAAAGAGATATAGGAAGAGACACTCCCATTCTTCCTCTGGACATTGTCATGTGTGGATGTGAGACCTAGTGCTGGAGTAGTCATCTTGCCAATATCCATTGCTAAGGGAATTACCAACAGCCAGAGTTCTGGTACCCGTGGTAAAACCACTTTGTTTCTTGTTATGTGTGATAATAAAACTCCTTGTTATGCAAATCTGAGTGAGCTAAACTTTCCTGATACTTGCAACTGAAAGTATTTTAATTTTTCAAGGGCTAAGTCATATACCTCTCTGGGCCTTAATTTTTTGTGTGTATAAAATAGAAATCTTGAATTAGATGATTGCTGAAGTTGTCTCTACTATTAACATTCACAAATTTTATGGCATTGTTGATAAGGACAGCAATTTGGTTGATGATTATGGCAGAGGGCCTATACACTAGCAAAAAGTGTAAACATTGGCAAATATTTAGCTTCGTTTTTATATTAGTTTTCTATTGCCACTGTAACAAATTACTACAAACCTACTGGTTTAAAAGAACACATATTTATTATGTTCCTGTTCTATAGTTTGAAAGTCCAACACAGATCTCACTGGGCTAAGATCAAGGCATAAGCAAGGACAGTACTTTTCTCAGGAGCCTCTACGAGAGAATGTTTCCTTGTCTTCTAGCTTTAGAGATTGTCAGTATTTTTGTCTCGTGATACTCTTCCTCCATTTTCATGGTCAGCAAAGGCAGATTGAATTCTTCACACATCATGTCTGTCTGATCCTTCTGTCATCATATTTCTCTCTGACCACAGCCTATGAAAGTTCTCTGTTTTTAAGGACTCTTTTGATCAAATTGGGTCCACTGGAGAATCCAGAAAAACCCATCTCAAGGTCTCTAATAAACCCTTAATCACATCTTCAAAGTCCTTTTTGCAAAGTAAGGCAACATTCAGTTTCTGGGGATTAGATCATGGGCATCTTAGCATGGGGTGGCCCATTTTCTGTCTACCACAGTTTTCTTGGCAAATATGTTTACTAAGCATTGCAATATATATTGTTTTTTAATCTTGAAAATATCATATTTTAAAATTCCTAATCATGAAGCTAACAAAATTTTGCAAGTACTGAAAAACACAAAGAAACTTATAAAATTATCTATAACCTATTATCCAGAGTTAAGCACAATAGCATTTCAGTATGTCCTTTTTAGCATCCATGAATATAGCATTTTCGACAAAAGTAGATTCACATTGTACATATCTTCACTACCTTCACTTTCCACTTACTGCTAAATTAAGAACTTGAAAAAATGAAGTCTTGATTTTAATGGCTATGTAATATTCCATCATATGGATAGAATTGATATGATTTATTTAATGAATCTTTTATTTTTGGACATTTACACTGCGGCTAAACTTTCACTCTTAGCAATTGCAAACATTCTTGCATATACATTCGTACATAAATAGTTGGCCACATTCTTTAAGGCCAGAATAAAATAATGATTAAAATCTTAAGCTTTATAGTCAGATTTTTCTAGAAATGAAATTTTACCCCTTTTGAAGGCTCTTACTCTTCAATGTTGGGTATTGGAATCACCTGGAGTGCTAATGAAAATGCCAGTTCCTGGACATGACCTAGATCTATTTTGTCAAACCTTCTGTGATGAAGATTGAGCTTCTATATTTTTAAATAAGCTCCCACAATCATGATGCACATTTAGTGATCTCTGATGCCACTTCCAATTTTTCCTTTCCCTGAAATTTGTTGACATTTAAATGCAATGATACTTACTTAAATATCATATCCCCTATTATAATCTCCTGGTAGGAGTGAAAGGAAAAGCAAGGTGGAAAAGATGTGCGTAAAAGGCATGGTAGCCACTTTTCTGTCTTGCTCCCCCAAAATGTCAAGTTTGTTTCTTAGAGGCTAATTCTTCATAGCTTATTACCTGTCATCCTGAATCTGAGTGGATATTTCCTTAATAATTTCTAACAAATTAAAATGCACATATTAAAATGAGGTGTGTGTTGCTCATTCTGAATAATGATTAGAAAGGAGCTAAACTTTATTGTGCATTTATTATGTGCTAGGCCCTTCCTAAGTGGTATATATATCACACACACATATCACATATATGTATCATGCGTGGCCCTAAAAAGTAGCTATTCTCCCCATTATGCAGATGAGGAAACAAAGGCATAAGGGGTTAAGGGTTAAACAATTTGCCCAAGGTTTCACAATTTATAAATGTTGCTGTCTCGATAGAAACACAAGATGTGAGTTCAGACTCCATGCTTTAACCCCATTCTTATTAGTTGCCATTATAATTTCACTTCTGTATAAACAATATTAAAAAATAGTAAGAGGCCTGGCATGGTCTCTTGGTGTTAATCACTATATCTACTGACATTTCATTTTATCCTCATAGTAAGTCTCCAAATTATTGTTTTTATATTGTTTAAGGTTGCTGCACAGCTATTAAGTGGCATAGCTAAAACTCAGACCACATATCCCTGACTCTAAATCTCAAGGTCTTAATCACTATTTTATTTCAATATTAAAGAATATCTTATTAGATAAAAACATCTTTGTAAAACTTAGTGTGTTCAACTATCAGAGTAAATATCCTCGTTTCACTTAACGGTATATGAAGAATTAACAAGAGTTGCAGGCAGAACTGGTACTAGAAGGAAAAAAAAATGGCTAGAGAGTCTGGAGTCGAGTTGAGTTTTACACAGAGACATTCATGATACTGGTCTCCATGCAGAAGGTCCTCACTCTGAAGATACTGTTGAACTCTGGTTCCTGAATTCAGAAAAGCCACTACCCTAAAACTGGACTCTGAAGGCGGCTACCATCCTCACACTGTGGTTTCTAATATCTCAGTCCACCTCTGGGAACCTAGCTGTCTCACCAGGGCAAACACGCCCTATGGGTCAGTCCTGCCTGTGCTGTGGAGAACCTGGTTTGCATAATCAAAGCTCTTTAAGTAAAGGTTCAGCCACAGAGATGAAGGAGCCAGATTCTTGGAATCTGCCATTATCATGGGGGAGAAAATGGTTCCAGGCACACTTAAAGGGCCTTTACTCTCTTCCTCAAAGCAAATTGCAGTTGAAAAATCAGTCGGGTTATTATAAGGTACCTTATATAGTATATACAGTATAGAGTATTGTGAAACTCCACTGATTCATGTTTTTGAGCTAAATCATCCACAGGAAAGGCAAAACATGAGCTGTTGAAAGAATTGAAGAAAGGTGTTTTCAAAACAGAGCACTTTACATAAGTTATAATAAAGGTAAAATGGAATTGAAAGCAATAGGAGATGTAGTTTGTCATGAAGTTAATAATTACTGCAAAGTGTGTTGGAGTTTCTATTTTAGTGGAGACTTTAAATAAGAACCCAAAGATATCGGAGCAGAAACAGAGCTCTGGGGCCACCTAGAGGTGATTCTTCAAAATTCTTATGACTTTCATTCAATTTTTCTTATAACTTTTTGAGCAATATGTAACTCTTCCACTCAAACCTAAGTTTTCATGGAAATTCAGGTTCTCATATAGGTAAAAATTTCCCTTACTACTAAGTAGTAGAGTTTGGAGTGTTGGAAGGGTTTTTACAAAATCAGACAAAAAAGGCCCAGTGGCTTCTTGTAGTGTTATGGTCTTAGAATAGGCCATCGCTGGGAGACCAAAAGCCTCTGTGGGTAAATAGGTTTGTGTGATTTTGTCCCAAAATGAACAATTCAGAATTTCCCCATAAGGATCAGAACTCTGGAAACTACTCATCCTGTTTTGTCAAAAAATGGAATATTCTATTGATCGCTGTTAGTTAAGCCAATTTTTTTTTCAACAGCGATGTCATATTGGGTAAGGAGTTTAGGCCTAAAAATTTCACAGACCATTTCATAATACAAAAGTAAATTTTATGAAAATTACTGGAAAGATTGGCATTGCTTTTGATGGAAATCAAGCAATTTGATGTCTATTTTCAAAAATTTAATGTTTAATCTTTCCAAAGTAAAATATATATATTTTTAACCTTGCAATTGATACTATAGGAAAGTAATCTAATGAAAAGAGCATTGGGTTCTAGGGCCAGTTCTACAATAGTATATTTGTGGAGTTGTTACTTGATGTGGTGGCTTTAAACTGTGTCACTTTATCTAAGCTGGAACTGCTTTTTCAATAATTCCTTTCCCCAGGTTAGGGTTGGCCACAAGATAAATTTTCATGATATTTAGAAGGTGAAAGTGAAGCAGCAGCCTTTATGCTCTGAAGGACATCACAGGGCCCCACATACTGCTGAAGCTCACACATATTACTACTTATCTGTGACTCATCTTGTTCCTATCTCTGGCTCATCTGCCAGTAGCCACCAACACTCAGCTCCCTTTGCTCCTGACACTCCTTACCCTTTGGTTTCTCCAAGTATTGGACTAGGTACCTGTGCAGCTCAATGGCAAAGGACACTGTCTCCTTTTTCAGGTCACCTGTATCATCAAGGTTGGAGGCAGTGGGAAACAAATGTGAGCACCAGTTTGTCCTGGTGGATTCCGGTTTGTTTTTGAAGGTTCCAGTTTGTGCTCATGCTCTTTCATGTCAGGCCCAGCTTTGCTTCCTGACTGCTGGTTCTGCTGATTAATGGTGGCTTCCAACTCACCACTAGACATGAAAGCAACAATATTGAATAGACTCCTCTAACAGCTTTCACAATTGCCCAAAGTCCAATCCATATCATAAATCCCTCATTCCATTTTACTCAAAAGGATTCTGCTTCTCTGATCAAGTCCTAAGTGATACAATTGATGTTGCAGGGCCTCAATTACTTGGTCTGTAAAACAGAACAAGGATATTAGAAAATATCTTAGTTTCCTGTCTCTATTAGATACCATAAATTTTAGTTCCTGTTAAGTGTTCCTCTGATAGGTGTGACAAAGTTGGAAGTCCTTCAAAACTCTATTAAAATGTTATTGAATTCATAATCATTACTATTATTCATTGAGGATGATTATTCATTAAATAAACGGTCACTGTTCTTCTCACCATAGTAATAGCTAGCATTTATTGAGTAGTTATGTGACAGACACTGTGTTTTATTGACATGGGCTAATCTCACTTAATCTTAACAATAACTCTACAAGGTGGGTAATGCTCCATTTCATAGATGAGAAAAGTGAGGCTTAGAAGACAGAAGTCAGATGTCAGTAAGTGGCAGAGCTTAGATTCTAATTCAAGAAACAAAATACAGAGCCTATACTCTTGTGCTATGCATGGAGAATTATATGCCTGAAACTACAGTCCATCTTCAAGAAACTTACCATATAGTGGAAAATACAGTCAAGTAACTTATTGTAAATCAGTAATGTAATTCTATCATATTTGAGTGCATAGCAAGACATACAAATCAAACATTGA
Organism: Pteropus alecto; assembly: GCF_000325575.1. Lineage (NCBI taxonomy): Eukaryota > Metazoa > Chordata > Mammalia > Chiroptera > Pteropodidae > Pteropus > Pteropus alecto. Next base: position 2,372,761 of record NW_006431043.1, on the reverse strand, counting down.
GATCTAAAGAAATTAATGTTGGAGCTGAACTATGAAAGACAAAGTTGGAATTACTTAGAAGAAAAGGGAAGAAAGGATATTCCAGGCAGATAAAACTGCACGAATAAAGTCTTGGAGATACGAAGCAGCTTATCACGTTATTTCAGAATGGTCAGAGAGAGACATGTGAGGATGAAGGGAGAGAAGAGGAGAGGCAAAGCCAGAGAGGGAGAAAGGGTCCCAACTCTTGTGTGCTAATCTATGAAGTTTGAACATTGTCATAATTCTATAAGGACTAAGAGATTTGGGGGAAGAGAGTGATACAGTCAGGTTTGCATTTTATAAACCTTAGGAACTCTGGCAGCAGCTTAGAGGATGGTTTGAAGTTGAGGGAGATGAGATACAAAGGAAACAGCAAACTGGGGGCAAGGAATAAGGAAATGGGGGCTGTTCTAAATCTAAAGGGAATATCAGCCTGGAGATGATGAATTGTACCAGTCTTGTCCTTTCTTGGCAGCTTGATCTTGGACTAGATGTGGCTTGTAGCTGCTGGCTGAGGCTTCCTTGTTGTCCTTGGACCCATAACTGGAAAGTGGTAGGCATCCCTTGAGATTCTTCAAAAACATTGTCAATGTCAAAACTGGTATGAGATACAATGACCTTCAACTTGGAGAACCACTTGGTGCACTGGCAGGTGAGCCATGATCATTTTCATTTCAAGCTTTCTCATAAGACATTAAGGATCTTAACTATCAAGAATCAGTCCTTAGAATGAGAAGGCCAAATAGTGTAGTGGAAAAGTATTGTGGGCAGGTAGGCAAGGATCTCATTCTTGAGTCCGCCATTCACTAGGGAGTGATGTTGGTCAAGATATTTAACCTCGCTAAACTCAACTTTCTAATCTATAAGGAGCTTAATAAATCATATCTTGCAGCATTATTGAAAGGATTAACTCATCTACAACATATAAAATATTGAGTTTGTTATCTCATACATAAGAAGCCACCAATAAATATTAGTCATCTTCCACCTTACCTTCCTTTTCTTCCCATTTCAATGTCTCCATCCATATATGGCAAATGATAGGTATATATCAATATCATACAATCATATGCTAGAAGGAACCTAACTTTATTGATATTAAGTGCCAAATGTGTAATGATGGTGCTAAGTATTTCACATTTATTGTTTCAATTTTTAGAAGGACTTGCGGTTGTTCTGATTTTCATGAGAAATAAGAAAATACATTTCATATCACCTGAATAAAATCCCCCATGCTTAGTCACATAAACACTGAAATAGAAGCCAGAGAAGAATCGGGACTTTTGTTCTATATTAGAAATGATTGGTAATTTGAAGGTTAAAATCTCAAAATAATATACTAACCTATACAGTCTATATTTTAATTATAGGAATCATATTTTATCTTTTTCCCTTTACATATTCCTATTATGTTAAAAGTAGGAACTGATTTTATAAAGTTATATTAAAAATATTCAGCTTATTCTGCCCTTGACATAGCAAATCCGTAAAGCTTCTGACCATGTTGATGGTCTCCAAGCTCCTTGGGACTAAAATTGACAGCTAAACTCTGCTCAGGGGAGTTTAACGGGGAGATTAATGTTACTTTGCATTTTTCCCAATCACAGCATTTCTATTAGACTCATAATAATTGACCCTTGTGTGTGGATCCTCTGCTTGGGAATCACTAAAGAATTAGTAGCTCATAAAATGGCACCTGCTCAATTGTCCCTTAACAACAAGTGTGATAAAAATTGTCCAAATTCATAAATGTGATAGAAATGCTGCCATAATGATGGTAATGGATCTCCTTAGGTCTGTGGTACTTTATGTTTCCCTATGAGGTTCTTTTTATCTTCCTTTCATTTCCTTAACTGAAAATATTTCAAAAGTTTGATGGAAAGCCATAAAATGAAGCCATTTGATGCTAAGTCAGTCTTCCCTCTTAATCTACTCTATGGTGACCAGGCATTTTAATTAGTGCAAATTTCTTTTGTTCATGAGTAATTTTAATAAGTGTTTTTGGCCATCTTGTTCAATATGGCTTTAAGCTTGCATGTTTTTATCCTAAATATAGCTTTCATCCTTAACTGAAATCTGGTTGATTTTCAAATGAGACCAGGAATATCTTGGGGCCATTTTGCTAAGTTTCTCAATGAGTTTAGGTTCTTGAGAGCTAGCATTGTGGTAGAGGGAGTTGTTTGTGTTCAAAATACAATTAGTCACATAGCAAGTCCCATAAAACATTAGCATCGAGGATTTGTCTTTTTTAGGTGGGTACTTTTACTTTACTTTGCAATTTTTCTTCTAATTACAGCAAGAAGGAGACAGGTCAGAAGACATGTGCACCAAAAGATGTGGACACCAAAAGATATGGACAACAATGTACATAGCAACAATATTTGTAATAGCCTGCCACTGGAAACTATCCAATTGCTCATCAACAGTAAAAAGGATAAATATATCACTGTGTATTCATACAATGGAATACTCTAAAGCAGTGAGAATGAATAAATTGTAACTATTCATGAGTCCAAAATAAATATCACCAACAAAATGATGAGTAAATGAAGTCTAACACAAAAAAGTACATGATGAATTTTTTTTTTTATTTTTACAAATTTAAAATTCAGAGAAACTAATGTATGGTGTTTGAAGTCAGGATGGTGGTTATACCAGGAAGAGATATGATTAAATGGGCACAAGTGAGTCTTCTGGGTAATATTCTGTTCTTGATATGAGAGCTGGTTACATAGATATGTTAATTTTATGGAAATTCACTGAGATATACACTTATAATTTGTGTACTCTAAATATAAATATATATTTTTCAATATAAATTAAAATGAACAATACAGAAGTTGCTCATCCATTGGTTCAGTTGTTTCTTGTTCATGTTGTATATGAAAAAGCATAAGAAATTTTCAGCTGAGAATAATGACCAATGAATATGGAAGTAGTTTAGGTTTATATTTTGGTACCAGAAAACTCATCAACAAGATTATAAAAGTGATTTTAGTCATAAAAGTGAAAATACCCCTGGTTCAATAAACCAACAATTATACACGAATTGCCAAATTTATACTGCCCCAATTAGGTACCTCCCATTGTTCTATGGCAGCAACCAAGCATGTTAGGAAGGAATAAACTGTTGTCAGCTGGGCAGGGACCTTTGCAAATATTCCTTTAAAGAGGGATCTGCCATCTGGATAGAAGGTTTATAACCTCATCACTCGCTGTGTGAATGTCTATTAAAAGAAAGCATGACATGAGACAATGAGGAAGAATAAATGTGAGCATTCTGTACTCACCTAGCCAGAGTGTGCACTTCTCCATCAAGTCTGGACATGGCAACCCTCCTTAGCCCATCAGGTAAAAGCCTTAATGAACAACCAAAAATTCTTTATCCAGCAAAGCTATCATTCAGAGTTGAAGGACAGATAAAGTGATTCCTAGACAAAAATAAGCTAAAGGAATTTATCAACACCAAGCCAGTATTACAGGAAATGTTAGAGGGACTTCTTTAAGAAGAAAAAACATGTATCAAAAACAGGAATAAAGAATGATAACAACTGTATTCCTATCAACAAGTACCTCAAATGGAAAAAGAATTAAGTGCTCCAACCAAAAGAGAGAGTGGCTGAATGGATAAGAAAACAAAACCCCTACTTATGTGGCCTACAAGAGACTCACTTCAGATTAAAAAATACATACAGACTAAAAGAAAGGGGATGGAAAAAGATATTGCTTTGATTGACCTAGAAGGTATTGCACTGAATGAAATGGGTCAGATAGAGAAAGACAAATATCACATAATTTCATGTACTTGTGGAATCTAATAAACAAAATTAACAACAACAAAAGCGGAAATAAACTCATAGATACAGAGAATATTTTGAGGGATATTAGATGACAGGAGGGTTGGAGGGAAAAAAGAGGGCAAAGGGATTGAGAGGTGTAAGTGGATGGCTGAAGAGTAGACATGGAGATGTATAGTATGGAGAAGATGGTTAATAATGTTGGAATGAATATGTGGGGGGAGGAGGTACTAGATTTAGTGGAGTAATCGCTTTGTGAGTTATGTGGATCTCTGATCACTATGCTATACAAATGAAACTGGTATATTATTGTATGCCAACTATAAGCGGAAAAAAAACTCATTGAATTCTACAATGTAAATACAAGCAACTAATTGTCTATTATATTTCAATAAAGACAAAAAAATAGTCTTAATGAAGTTATGTCCCTATGCATAATACATATAGAAAGGAGACGGGTAGAGTTTGCTGCTCAAAGGATGGTCAGTGTCATATAAACTAGGATAATAATCGATCCATTCTTAAATAATCCGTTAGAGAATTTTTTTGTTATGTGGATTTAAAATAAAATACTTTAAACTGTCTCTTAATTTAAGAATTAAATTCGAGTTGTAGGGTTTGCTTGAAAGCTAGAATTGTACCTGTAGCACCAAGGAAGAGAAAGAAAAAACAATTCAACATCTTGATCTTACCAAAAAAGTGTCCTCTAATTATTGACAAACATTTCCCCACTGCAGAATCCAGTGGTGAAATGAAGCTCTGCATAAAATACATTGCTCTCTGCAAGTAAAGCACTTAATTGGTATTCACAACTTTTACCTGCATGGAGCTGGCTGTCCTATGATTCTTCCTGGTGCACGAATGATTTTTAAGATAGTTGACCCTTGAACAACACAGGAGTTGAGGGCACTGTCACCCACTCAGTCAGAATCTGCTAGTAATTTTTGACTTCCCTAAAAGTTAATTGCAGTTGTCCTTTTGCATCCACAGATTGAACCAACTGAGGACTGAAAACAGTATTTTCCATCTGCAGTTGGGACACTGTGGATAGGAATTGGAAAATACTGTTTTCAATGCACAGTCAGTTCAATCCATGGATGCAAAACCCGCGGCTAGGAAGGGGCAAGCACATTTATTGAAAGAAAAACTCTGTGTATAAGTGGACCTGCATAGTTCAAACCTGTGTTGTTCAAGGGTCAACTGTATATGGCATTGCCCAAGTTGATCACAGCTCCTTGTTGATGCTGCTAACACAAACTCCCAAGTGGTCATTACCTGAATGATATTTTTCAAGAAATTTCTTCTGTTGCTTCTAGAATTTTTAATGCTTCAAAGAAAATTTGTATGCTCTCATCCTAAGTGCGCTCAACAGACAGTGAAGGCTATTATGGAAAACATCATAGTAAGTTGTACACTATAATCTTTAAATACATTACTTATGAGTTTAAAGAGAAATGTAAAACAAAAAACTCCACTGCCATCTTCTTCAATGAAACTATTAATGACACAATGGTCATTACTTTAAAATAAGGTGCAAGCAATCTATAATGTACCTACTCAGCAAAGCATGTGGAAGGGGGTTGAAGACATTTATCTTGACAAGAAGTTCCAAGCTCTGTATTTTCTTACTGCTTTCAAATACTTTGGGTTTTTTGATCGTTATATTTTTATTCCCTAAAAGACAACTTTTTCCCCTCGGTTTTACTGAAAATTAATAGACAATTTAATTAGTTGTTCGTATTCACATTGTACAATTCAATGAGTTTTTTTTTTCAATTATACTTGGCATATAATACTATATTAGTTTCAGTTGTATAGCTTAGTGATTAGAGATATATATAACTCACAAAGTGGTCAGCCCACTAAATCTAGTACTCCTCTTCTCCCTCTTACATATTTATTACATGATTATTAACCATCTTCCCCATGCTACTCTACATCTCCATGTCTATTGTGCAACTATCCATTTGTACCTCTTAATCTCTTTGCTATTTTTTGTCCCCCCACCACCCCTCCCATCTAGTATCCCTCAAAATATTCTCTGTATCTATAAGTTTATTTCTGCTTTTGTTGTTGCTGTTGTTTGCTTTGTTCTTTAGATTCCACGTGTGTGTGAAATCATGCAATATTTGTCTTTCTCTGACTTATTTCATTCAGCTCAATAACCTCTAGGTCCATCAAGGCAATATCTTTTTTTATCCCCTTCCTTTTAGTCTGTGTGTGTTTTTTTAATGTGAAGAGAGTCTCTCATAGGCAGCATACGTAGGGGTCTTGTTTTCTTATCCTTTCAGCCACTCTCT
>NW_006431043.1:2358947-2365800 GCF_000325575.1 Pteropus alecto | reverse complement strand
CTGTTCTGTTCTCTCTATGGTTTCTGCTGGTTTGTCTTCTCATTTTGGCTGCCTTTCTGTGTCTGTTTCTATGTACTAATGAAAGCTCCTAAGTCTCCCTGTCTTATTAGTGTGGATTTGTGTAGTAGGTGTCCAGTGGCACAGTCCTGAGAGGGGTTCAGCTACAGGCCAAGTTTAGCCCCAAACTGTGCCCCTCCGGGGCCACCTGGTAAGAATCAGCAAACAATCCACATATGGCTGCCACCTATGCTTATAGTTGCCTCAAGAGGCCACATCAGAAACTGAGGCCAGCTGCCACCAGTGTAGGTCTTAGAGCTGGCTCAGCAAGGAACACACTGGACTCAAATAGGACACACCTGGATGTGGCTAAGGTGGGGCCATGAGTTGGAGGAGGTGGAGTTTCAAGGAATCCTCTCGGCAATCCGACTTCTGTTATCCAGTTTGATGACGTCTCTGCTATGGTGGCACTGAGTTCACACACTAGGGGAGGGGGAAGGGCACAGCAGAGGAACAATGGATACTGCTGGCATTTCTGTACAGAACAAGTCTCACCTCGGCCCTCACTCCGACAACTCAATGTCCCCCTGTAATTCCCTGGTGCCCCCTGAGCAGTCCAACTGATGCTGGTGCTCAGAGCAAGCAGGTCTATCACCTCAAAAATCAGCTCACAGATGTGGCCCCTTTAAGAGGTGTCTGCAGCTGCTGCTGCCACAGCCTCTGTCCAGCTCAGTGGCTTGGGACCGGGAAGCCTCGCATCTTCATCCCCTCTTCTACCGTTGCAGGGTGATTTCTTATTTCTCTCCCTACTTGTAAGGTTTCTGCTCATCTAGATCCCAGGCGACTTTGCTTGCTGTTTGCTCCGTGTTTCTGTTACAACTTTGATTTGGTCGCAAGAGCGATAAACAAAGCCTCTATTGTCTATGCCATTTTGCCCAATCTCCCCTCAAAAGACAACTTTTTACGGTGCTTGACATGTGGTGAAATTTCATTAAGTAATTGGTGAATGAATGAGTGAATGAATGACTTGCTGAATGGATAAACAAAGGATACAAAGATGAATGGATAGATGAAAGGATTAATTAGAGAACTACCTATGCATTGAAAATTAAGTTCTTTCTGCAGGATTAATTTTGTTTTATACTATCTTATAAGCATACTTTTGTAATTTATAATAATGAAGAAAGTCTGGAAGTTAATACCCTTTGACCAATATTACCCCATTTCGTCCTCCCCAAACCCTTAGCAAAAACCATTCTAGTCTCTATTTCTATGAATTTGACTATTTTAGATTTCACATGTAAACGAGATCATGCCATATTTGTCTTTCTGCTTCCAACTTATTTCACTTAGCATAATGTCCTCTAGGTTTACTCATGTTGTTGCAAAATGGCAGTATTTCCTCCTTTGTAAAGGTTTAATAATATTCCATCGTATATATGCTTTTTCTTTATTCATCCACTGATGTACATTTAGATTATTTCCCTTTCATGACTATTGGGAATAGTGCTGCAGTGAACATGGAAATGCAGATATTTATTTGATACATTGATTTCAATTCCTTAGACCTATTTTAAATTTTTTGAGGATCCTCAGTACTGTTTTACATAACAGCATTTTACATTCCTGCCAATAGTGTACAATGGTTCCAATTTCTCCATATCTTTGCCAACACTTGTTATTTCTTTTTTTTTTTCTTTATAAAGCCATCTTAACAGGTGTGAAGTGATATCTCATGGTCATGTTGATTTGAATTTCCCTGATGATTAAGCATATTATCATATGCCTGTTGGCCATATGCATGTGTTTTTGGAGGAATAATTATTTGAGGTCTAAAACTTCTTCAAACTATGACTTTAGTTATGTTATATGAAGCACTTCTCCTTTTCAGAAAAAGGGAAAAGGGATCTTGATGTATCTGCCTAGTATTCATTAGGACAACCTTGAATTAGTAGGCCAACCACATCATTACTTATCTAAAAAATCAAGACTCAAATTAATTTCAAAACAAACTTTAGTTTTTAGAAGGGACACATACTTGCTGGTGTATACCTGCTCTGGCAACTAACATTGTTTATTTACTAAAACCAACCATGGCTGATGAGTATATCATGTAAGTATATGTTAGCAAGGTTGGTGTGTGAGGATTATGAAAACCAGCATTAATACATTAGAGTTCAATTTACTTCATCAAAATCAGCATTTCTTTTTTATTTCTGTGTTTAACTCAGTGGGATTGATTTTTAGTTTATAAAAGTGGGGATTGTATTATTGGTTTGGGGGAACTGCTGTCACAAAGTTAGTTAAGAAGGATTTTGCAGTTGGCGTTTTGTCTACAGATAAACAAGTTTATCTTTTGAAATGTCGTATCTAATTGCTTTAGATTTTTTTCTGTTTCCCTTACTGCTTCATAAACATTTTTGCAGTTTTAAGGAAAATCAATTACAATAGGCCTCTAAGGTTTTTCGTTTTTGCTTTCATTAGGGAAAAGTTGATTATTTAAGATTTTAGAAAGCAGGTTCAATATTGATCTTCAAACCTTAATATAGTTATTTGTATTGATAAAAAAATAAATGCAAAACAATTATAAGAACCATAAAATACTTTACCACAGGCATTTTTTATGAAGACATGAAGATCTAAGTGTATAATACATTTATTTGAACGATAATTATTACTAGAGATGCTTAGTTCCACTGTATAATGCTTTCATTGTAAAATTCAATCCTTCTATGACCATCATTTAACTTCAATATGATAATTAGTTTGAGCAATAAATGATATCTAATAAGATAAGGAAGATGTTGGCTACCATTAATGAACAAACCAGAATAAATGACTGACTACAATTAGACAAAAACTTGGCAAATAAAAGTAGTCATGTTTGATTCTGTTTTTAAAAAATTATCCAGTCTTTAAAGCAATTTGCAGGAAATGCACAGTCAGAGAACCTAGGTATTATATCAATTCTCAACACACCCTGTTTGGTCCAAGAGCTAGAAAGAATTCCTCAGCACGATGTTTATATCCCTTGGGCCCTAATCAGTAAATTGATGATGCAGGAAGTCATTTCATATTATTTTCTTTGAGATGGACTGCCAAATCACAATTTCAAGTAATATTTTTTTCCTGCCAGTTGAAAAAATAGAAGAGTTTTTTTTTTTGCTCTGATTGTAGTTTGTTTTTGTTCTGTTATGAACTCCATTCTGCTGCTGTTAACTCACTATTAGTATATGATGGGTACTATTATACAGTTGCTATGTGTGCACACATTTTCAGCAAGAAACAACTCATTGATAGCACCTGACAAAGCAGTTCTATTTAGGTGCCATTTGTTGTTTGTGTATGTCTGCAGGATAGGAGAAAATTAATCAATAAAAGAGACTCAGAAAAAGGTTGGGTAGTGTTTAATTTTTAGGACAAATACTTTATTTAACCATATTTACACTAAAAATGAGGAATTGCCATACAAAGATATAGCTCTTGTAACAGACTTCAACTTTGTGGTTATAGAAATGTGTTTATGTATATATACATATATTTTTGAGGTAATATATCCCAATTACCACAATCCAATTCCCAAGTCACATGTACTTATAGTAACTAAATTAACTGTTTCCTCATTACTTCCACATGTAAAGCTATTTATTGGCTGAATGATTAAATTGATAATAAAGCAAGGAAAAGTGACCAGTGAGTCCATTCATTTAATAGTTAGATGGATTTTCATAAAAATATTTATTGAGTACTTACTATATGCCAGGTACTTTATTAGACGCAAACATGCTATAGCTTAGTCATTTTGTTCCATCAGTTAACAATTACAATTGAGTGGGTAACTAGTGGAAAACACTATACAAATCAAATGGAAGATATGATAGGAAAAAAATTGTTTTCTTCCCCTAAACAAATTGAAAAAGAAAATGGAAATTGTATGTATGTAAATATAACTTAAAGGACAATGTAAGCTCAGTGTACTAAAAATACAGTGTTGTAAAATAGGGAGCCAAAGAAGCTCAAATGAGATTGGATGAATCAAAAGAAAGTAAAAAAGAAAGGAGGATTTTGTGATGAATTATTAGAGCAAGCATTCTGAGTAGTCTGGCATATGCCCAGTTTACAGCTGGAAAGAAACTCATGAGCAGGAACTGGTGCCCTTCAAAACCTTTATCTTCTTGAAGGCAGAAAACTTTCCACAACATTCTTGGGTATTTTTCAGTATCTCACACTGTGCTGTGACTCATCTATTTGAGTAGCCAGAACTGTGATTTGATCTTTAAGAAGCAGTTTTCCTCCCTTAAAAGTGGACCTGCTTATGTTTCATGCTCTTGAGGTCACCACATTAGAGAAGCTGTGATGTAAACGTGGGGATACATAAAAGGTCTTAGTTTCAACCATCCTGAGATGATGTTAGTGACCAAAGTTACAGTGGCTTTGCTGGGGGAGGGGTCATTTTACAAGGAAGAGTAATGAGTCTCACTTAGATGCAATATGTTATCTTGTGTGCTTAAAAAAGAATAAATTGGTTTTCCCATTAATGAGAAGATGAGTTATAGTATGTAAGTAGAGGAAAGATTTTCTCATAGGGTTACAAATTGTACATGTAGCCCAACAAAGGGGGAATTATGAAGGATAAGGGGGGAAAGGCCAGAAAATATCCATTGCCAATAATCTGCAATATGCAACTACAGTGAAGGCTTGGTCTTCATATGTTGGGAGTAGCAAGGTGTATTGGTACAACCAAGGGCCATGTGAATATTTAAAATGGACTTTTCCAGACTAATGCAAATTTGAGTTAATAAGTATTATGATGGGTATATAATTTTCAAGTTTGTAAAACCAGTGTTCCCCTTCCTCTTATAAGCCTCAGTTCAACAATTTAGTTCATTCCATTCTAATTCAGTGAGCATAAAGTGAATATCTTCTATGACCTAGGAAGTATGCTAAACACTGGGAATTCACGCAGGGGATCCCTGCTTTCAAGGAGTTCACTGCAAGAGGCATACATATAAATAAATAAATGTAAAGCAATGGGTTAAGTATTTCAGTAGAAGAGCTCCGAAAACTGAATCATGAATTCCAAGTCTTAATCCCACTTTTTCCATGTGTATTTAGACCCTGAATGGATCACTTTTCTAGAGTTCAGTTTTTTTATCTTCAAGAATATATCTGCTACTTTTATTGTATAGAATTACAAAATATGACACAAGCTAATATATTTGAAACATTTAAAAAATTTTTAAACCAGTATAAAAATGTAAGTTTTTTAAAGTTTATTTTTGTTCTTATTTTTGCCTTTAGACTTTTCTAGTTAGACATACATCTGGTTAAAAATATTCTATTTTTGGAGGATACATTTTATTTATGGTTTATGGGGAATCAACTTCTCATAGAAAGATGTATTAATTAACACAAATAAGTATAGAATTAATTCCAAATAATCAAGCCTCTTATTAGTAACAAGTATATTTGGTGTGGTTTCAAAATGTTATACTGAGAAAAAATTGCCTCTTTCTTCATTGCTTTTATTTCAGTTGTACACATCATTTCAGACTTTTAAATTGTTTACCAAGAAAAATCTGATTTTACCATTTTAATGAAGTAGAAAAGTCAAGTGGCCTTGATTTTTCAGCTTCTGCCAAGTGTCTCTACAAGTTGAATTTGCAAAAGCATTACTAGTTTTGACTCTATTTAATGTATTATTCTTAATTGACATTGACATTCTATAGAATAATTTTATGCTTTTATGATTTACTGTGATTCCCTGAAAATAAAAATAAGAAGTTTTCCACCTTTTTGCAGGCAGAAAGTTCTTTTAATTCCTTGGATTTACAAAGGATAGTTTGTAAGTTATATTTTTTACCTAATAATTTTGAAGTTTGTCATTTTCATATCTAAAATGGGTTAAGATTATAGTCGTTTCTCAAATATGTAGAAGTTAAAGTATGAGGAACTTAAAATTGCTGACTTGAAACACGGTAATGGGAAAAGAATCATACCTTTTGAAAAAGCAATTTGTCATGGTTATCAATACCCCTAATTGCCAAATTGGATCACTGATATATTACTGTATAGGTAATTTAATTTTTGCCTGTTTACTTTTGAAAGGTGTAGGTAAATTTCTATCACCATAATTATTAACAAAGATTATGTACAAAGCCCTTTGCTAGGTACAACTGTCTTTGACCAGCACTGAGAAAGCTATATAGCTATTCAGAAAGTCAATCCTTTGAATACAAAGAGATGAAACATACAAATAAGCATCAGTGAATTAGAAGAAGCAGCTTACTTTATTTGGGATAAGCAAAGGATTTTGTCTACCAAAAAAACCATTTTTAAACAGAAAAGATCAGTTCTTTCAGAATCTACTTTGACTTATATAAAATTACTCATCAGACAGCAGATTCAACCAACCCTGGCTTAAATAAGATATTTCCCATGAATAACCCCTCACCCTTCTGAAAAGATTTCAATGCTAGATTGGTCTCTTTTTGTTAGTATCAGTTAGGTTGACAGAGGAATGGAATGCAGTTAATGCTTCTCTGTAATTAAGAACTATCTTCTGCTACAAATACAGAAAATCATCATGTAGGAGAGAAGACTGAAGTCGAAGTTACAGAAAGCGAATGAAAATATGTATTCCCTTAATATTTGTGAAGGAACGACTACTAGCTTAACTTAATAAATATAGTTAGGTATGTATAAGTCAAGATTTCGAGACAAACAGAAGGACTTTGTGTTCATATCCCATGATTCAGGCAGCATTAGCATTTAGCAAAGCATGCACAGGTTCTGCCCCTGTTGTTGACTCACCCAACAAAGATTTTTCCAAGTCTCTTCCTCAACATACACCCCA
>NW_006431043.1:2332540-2358713 GCF_000325575.1 Pteropus alecto | reverse complement strand
CTCTCTCTCTCTCTCTCTCTCTTCCCTTTCCCCCACCCTCTCTCTTCTAAAATGTTTCCATAGAGGAAATCCTGTTGCCATGACCCCAAGGGAAGTTATGAAAGAGGCAAAAAATATTACAATAGGCAGAATTATAGGTGGGAAGAAGAGGAAAGTTTATGCAAAATTTCCTTTGGTGGCTGTGGGTTTATGGACTAATTATGGGGAAATGAGCTTTGAATTTTTAAAAACATTCCTTGGGAATGTCACTTTTTCTTTGTCCAGTGTCTGTTGATAGGTTTCATCCATTCTAGTTAGTACTGTGATTTCAACAGATTTCTTCCTTTTTTTTAAATTTTTTTATTTTTAATTGTATTTCATTCTCCACATGGGTATGTTTAGAATTAAAAGAAAGCACCAATTTTTTTCTTGCCTTATACATTTGGGACTTATGCAGATCTTTTATTGATGAGAGAGTAGGAGTTTAATTCACAACCAGTTTCTTTATTTTGTAGCAGAAGACCACTATATGAATCCATATGCCACGGACCACTGTCACCATATTAGAAGTACTTGTGGCATGGGGTAGGAGGGTCTCATTCTGGTAATAGAGGAGTAGTTCCTATGAAACCAACCTTTCCACACATACACAAAAAAATACTAGAAACTCTAGGTGTGGGTCCCAGGTCTGGCTGTGATAGGACTCTGGATTTAGAATGTTATATTAATGTAGTATGGCACAGGTATAACTTACACAAGTATGATTCATGCATGTGTGGCAGAATAACACTATTGTTCTCTGACATATATAAAGCCCATGTGGTCCCCTAGCACAGAAGCGTACACTCTCCACAATAAAGGTGGTGCTTGCCATTTCATTATTGTGTTGGTTCCTCGTCATTCTTTCAACTGGGTGTCTTACCACTGAAACCTTCCCTTCTTGATCAGCTCAGCGCTGACACTAGGCAAAATGTAAAAAAAAAAAAACCTAAATGAAGCCAGTGGAGAGTAAAATCAGACAAATATTAAAGGAAAGTCTACACTCAGAAGTAGAAAATGAAGTGGGGTAAGTTTTATAGCTTTTCGCTGAAGACAAGTTATAGTCAGTACCAAGTAAGGTGGCTAAACTTGAATAGAAAAATGCAATTGTAATAGATTGAGAAAAGAGAGAACAGAGAGTAGGTGAACACAGCAGCTGGAAAGTAAGGCAGAAATGTCAGAAAGGAGAGTTTCAATAATGATAACTCCAAATTCTGCATATAAACTCTGCCCAAATCTGTGGATGAACCCTGAACTATGCATATGCAAGACAAAGTCCAAGCAACCAGCTAAGGCAAAAATAACTGAAAAAAATATTTCAGCTGCTCCTCACTATGGGGCAGACAGAGTTTGGAGTTCTTGTCCAGTCAAGTTAACTGCCTACTAAAATAAAAAAACAAAAAACAAAAAACAATACTCTTTGAAGGAACTTAACAGAATCCAGAGTCTATACATCCTATTATTCATAATGTCTAAGATACTAGACATGAAGAAACAGAAAAACCTGACCTCCTCCTCCCCCGTACTCAAGTGAAATGGCAATGAATGCAGACTGACCATAAGATCAGATGTTGTACTTAGTAGAGGTTTTAATTGGTCCTATTTATTATATAAAATCTGATTCATTCACGTATTTGAATTTTCGCATGTTTGTTATTTGTTCTCTCATTTCCCAGACTTTCAGTCTATTTTGCAGCTTCTTAGGAAAGCAGTTTTAGGTTTTACTGAAGATGAGACATTCTGATCAAATACTGCAGCATTTCCCTCTCAACTTGGTTTACATTCTTCTGAAATACTTTTAAGATGTTTTTGGACTCAGAAACTTGGAATTGGAGGGACTTTGATGATCCTTTGAGTAACCACATCTGAACTTGAAGGGAAGCCATTATCACCCTAAGAAATGAAAGTTTAAGGAGCTCGCTCTTTTGTTATTTTTTAAGAAAGTACTCAAACTAAGTTGAACCTGTCCATATTTCTATAAAGTGCTGCTAAACAGAGTTCGTAACTTGAGAGGACTGGCTTCTTCTGGGGATGATATGCAGGCTTCATAGGCTTGTGTAAGCAATCTAACCTTTGAGTGAATTCATAATATTCTTCAACCGGGACACAAAATCTTTGGGCTGCTTTTATTTTTTTTCCGTAAAATATATCCTTTCCTTATTATAAAAGAATTACAGCAACATTTTGTGGACTTTTCCAGGAAAACCAAAAATATATGTTGAACTGGACTTAAATATTTGGAAAACACCAGCAAAGCACTATACAGTTGCTCCACAACCAACTGGAAAAACATTTTTATTTCACGCAACAGGCCTTCCATGGCTCCAAAGGGCACTGTGGCTCTGACTCATTGGTCACCAGTATTGACAACACAGAATCATGTAAAATGTTCTGATTCTAACCCAAACAACTATCTGGAAATGATGACAGAATATTGATAGGGCTGGAGGAAGGGGAGGCCAGCTAGATTTTGTAAAGCAGTTATCTCTAATTTTGCTCTGTTCACTACACAAAGAAAATAACATCAGTTGTACAGAGCATTCGGAAAAGTGGAAAGGGATGACAGCAGCCAGAGGAGGCCAGCCAATGAATTCTGGTCACAATGGGCTCCATCTGGTTTTACAACAAACTTGGGTCAAATCAGTCCAGTGCCAAAATGCCTTTGCTCACAAGCATATCAGGACATAAATGTGAGGCATGCTGCAGTAGAGGACTTATGTGCCCACATTCTTGGGTGAGGCCCATTCTCCTGATTTAAACTTTCCTTCTGCAAAATGGAAAACTGATACCATTTACCAAGGTCAAAGGGATCATTTTCTTCCCTTGAATGCTCACTCTCTACTTTGTCTTTGGTTAGTACAAACAGGCAGGGCCAAGTAATAAAGATTCTCATCAAAGGTAGTAACTAAGAGACCTGATTTTCTAAGAATTTAGGATAAATCAATTGAAATTGGCAATGTCTTAAAATTTCAAGGATTTTTGTGGAGCCAGTTTGTCCCTGCTCACTTCCATTGCTCCTGGAAGGAAATGACTCTCCTTTAGTGCTGACTACAGTGATCCAGGCTCCTTCCCTTGTGTGGTCCTGTTATCTCCAGCACATACATCTTAAGGTTTCCCTGGGGATAGTCTCCAATCCAATAAGTCATATTCAGAAGTTTGGTCATCCTTCTGGAAAGGGAACAGGTCCTTTTTCCAGGTGTTTTTGCAAATCTTTATTTTTTAAAAACTATATCACACTCTCGTAGTGTCTATCTAGCAGACTCAGACTCAGAACTTCTTTGTCCAACACTCAGGACTACCATGAGTGATTCATCTACAATATTCCTACCATGAAGAAATAAAAGGTTTGTAAGTCAAATTCTATCTGGTGGTCTTAGAGACTACCAGGCTGCAGGTTCCCCCATGGATATGGAGAACAGAGTAACTAGTCAGAGAAGGAAGTGGCCAAATGCCCAATGAGGGGATATTTCTTTTCTTTTTAATAATTAATTTATTTATTTAAAAAAATAAATTTTTATTTTAGAGTTTACAACCTGTTTTGTAAAATTAATAATTCAGTCATTGTGGGGACTTAAGAAGGGAGAGAGAGACTAGAGAGGATTTTAGGCAGAACCCTTTAAGTTGCAAGTTACAACTGTAAGTAGGTTAAGTCAAAATAAGGATTTGGGGTATAAATATGGGGGGCCCAGAGGATGGGAGAACTGCAGGAGTTAATGTATCCCCTGGAACCTTGGCCCAGAAGCAGGGACTCTCCACTTCCAGGAGTCCCTCTATTTGTCTCTTATCCCCAATTCAGAAAAAAATGGACTCTGAGTGTCTTTGAGTTGGTGTCACCTTCTCAGGAATTTAAATCAACTATTATAGTTATGATTACTGTCACAAAAAAAACAGTTGTGGAGGTTCTCCTAAAGAGGCCATTGCATCTATGAGAAGATGTCAAGTATCTCCTCAGTTGCCTTTATCTCCCTGCCTTATGTCTTGTTTGAGAATATGAGGCACTCATAGGACTATAACCACTAGCAGAAGCCACAGGACTTACTAAAAGAATCTGCTGCAACTAGCACATGTACAGTTCTGTTCCCTGGAAGGGCCTATGTAAACAGAAATCTAGAATGGCTGCCTATTCATTGACTTCTCAGCCCAAATCTATCAACTTAATAAGTCAGAAGCAGTGGTTCTCTGGAACACTGAGGGATTCCTAAGGCCATTTCTGGTGTCAGCGAGTAAGATGACCTTGCCTCATGTGTCTGGATTGCTTATCTCAGTATCTATGGCAGGCTGATGTGGTGATTCTCTAGTCATAAATAGAGAGTGACACATATAGAGAGTCCCAAGGAAAACAAATGTAGTGCTCTGAGAAGACAGTTGAATAAGCAGCCTGATTGGGCAGAGATTACTAGTATGTTAATATAAACAATTGCAGCTGGCCCGTGGGTTTGCTCTTGGAGAGAAGAACAACCACTTAGACTTAAATCAGCTCACTAATCTGGGCATGTCCTCTAAAGCACTGATTTGGGCATTTATCAGGCACCTGATCAGATCTGTGTTCAATACAAACCTGTTATATTTTCAGTGAAGAGTCAAGGAGTGTCTTTGATAATCCAGTGTTTAAGACAATGCCTGGGAAATGGTAGGTACCAAATATCTGTTAATGACTAAACAAGTCCTCTAAGAACTGCTCTTTCACAGGAAAGAGATAGGATGATGACAATCATATCATTAACATTTATCGAGTGCTTATTCTGTGCCGAGCACTGAGCTACACATTTATGTGAATTATCTCATTTAATTCTCTCAGCACACCTATGAGCTAGGTTCTATTATTGTCCCCATTTAATATATGAGGAAAGTGAGGCACAGAGAATGTAAAGAGATGTATAAAATGTAGTTTGTGCATACATTTGATTGCTTGGTCAATTAGACTTGAATAAAAATAAGAATTCTAATCACTGCTCCAAGAGTCATGCATTGGTGCACATCAAAATGGCATTTCCCAAGTGATGGGACCAATCAAAATGGTGTAGAAGGTAGAGGCAGTGCTTGCCTCCTCTCGGGACCACTCTAAAATTATAAGTAAACTACAGAGCAACAATCATGCAAAGTCGCTTGGTGGTGGTGGGGGGGGATGGGTTTGGCTGAACAGAAGCCCTACAACTAGGGACAAAAATAAGAGGTCACCTCAAATCAGTAGGAGGGGTAGAGATGCTAAATGGCCCAGTCCCACAACTGTGGTGAATGGAGAATTGGTAGGGCTATCTTGGCTGTCGAGCCCCCTCCCCAACCTGAGGGGCAAGGAGTCCTGGCTGTACACTGAGCTCCCCAGCCCAGAGTCGCAGCACTGGGAAGAGAAGTTCCCACAACCTCTGGCTGTAAAAATCAGAGGAGGTCATGACTGAGATGAAGGGCTAAGGAAACTGCAGACATTCCTCTTACAGAGCCTACACCAGCCTTACTCACTGGAAGACTCATTTCCTCTGAGCTCCAATGCTGGAACAGCTGCTCAGGGAGCACCAGGAATATGTGGGGAGACACTGAGTTGTCGGGCTTCAGAGTAAGGGCTGGAGAGGTGGCTTTTTCCGGGACAGAAGTGCTGGCACTATCCATTGTTCCTTTGTTGAGCCCTCCTCCTCCCAGCATGTGGACACAGGCAGCCACCATATTTAAGTTGCCATCAACTTCGATAACACAGGTCACTCAACCTAAGTGATTCCCTGAGACTCTGACTCTCCCAACTTGTGGGCCCACCCAAGCTGCTTCCAGTGGTTTGTTCCATACAAATGGCCTGTCTTGGAGCTTGCTGAGGACTTTCCTAAACTCTCTCAAAGGCTCACAAAACCCAGAGAAGCAGCATCTGGCCTCCATGTGCCCTGTACTTCTTGCTGAGCAGCCCAAAGCCCCACACTAGTGGAAGCTGGCCTAGATTCCCAGCTTGTCCTGTTAAGGCACCTATAAGCTCAGCACGGGTGGCAGCCATCTGTGAATTCCTTGGTGATTTTTACCAGGTGGCCCCAGAGGTACACAGGCTGTGGCTGAACTTGGCCTGCAGCTGGGCCCCTCCCAGGATTTTCCACTGAGTTCCACAAGACATCTACTACATGAATCCATTCTACTAAGACCAGGATACTTAGGAGCCTTACCTAATACAGCAAACACAGGGAGGCAGCCAAAATGGGGAGACAAAATAACATGTCCCATATCAAAAAACAGATCAAAGCTCTAGAAAAAGAACTCAACAAAATGGAGACAAGCAATCTACCAGATGCAGAGTTCAAAACACTGGTCATAAAGAAGCTCAATGAACTTAGGGGAAGAGTAGATGAACTCAGTGACAACTTTAACAAAGAGATAAGAAAACATAACAATGGAAATGGAAATTATAAAAGGGAATCAGTCAGAAACAAAGAACACATTATCTGAGATGAAGAGTATAGTAGAGGGAATCAACAGAATGGATGAAGAAGAGGATCGAATCATTGATGTAGAGGATGGAGAAGCCAAGGACACTCAATCAGAACGGCGAGAAAAAGGAAGCCAAGAATATCACAATAATTTAAGAAGCCTGTGGGGCACTATTAAATGTAAAAATATTCGTGTCATAAGGGTACCTAAAGGAAAACAAGAAGTTAAAGAGCTATTTGAAGAAATAGTGATGGAAAACTTGCCTCACCTGGTGAAGGAAATAGACATACAACCCCAGGAATCTCAGAGTCTAAGAAAGTTGAACCCAAAGAGGCCCACACCAAGACACATCATAATAAAAATGCCAAAGTTTAAATACAAAGAGAGAATCTTAAAAGCAGCAAGAGAAAAGCAGTTACTTACATATAAGGGAACAGCCAGCCATAAGACTGGCAGCAGATTTCTCAAAAGAAACTATGCATGACAGAAGGGCTTGGCACAAAATATTTGATGTGATGAAAACCCAGGATCTACAACTAACAATACCTTATCCAGCAAAGCTATCATTTCAAGTTGAAAGACAGATAAAGAGCTTCCCAGACAAAAATAAGCTAAAGGAATTTCTCACCACTAAGCCAGTATTACAGGAAATGCTGGAGGGATTTCTTTAAGAAGAATAAACATGTATCAAAAACAGGAATAAAGAATGATAACAACTGCATTCCTATCAACAAGTACCTCAAATGGAAAAAGAATTAAGTGCTCCAACCAAAAGAGAGAGTGGCTGAATGGATAAGAAAACAAGACTCCCACATATGCTGCCTTACCTACAAGAGACTCACTTCAGATTAAAAGACACACACAGACTAAAAGGAAGGAGGTGGAAAAAGATAATGACTTGATGGACCTACAGGGTATTGTGCTGAATGAAACAAGTCAAATTGAGAGAGACAAATGCCACATGATTTTACGTACATGTGGAATCTAAAGAACAAAGAAAACAACGACAACAAAAGAAACGGAAAAAACTCTCATCGATACAGAGAATATTTTGAGGGATACTTGATGGGAGGGGGTTTGTGGGCATGGGGAAAAAGGGCAATGGAATTTAGAAGTACAAATAGATAGTTATAAAATAGACATGGGGGTATAAAGTATAGCATAAGAAAATAGTTAATAATGTTGTAATAAATAAATAAGGAGAAATAGAGGTACTAGATTTAGTGGGGTGATCACTTTGTGAGTTATATAGATCTCTAATCACTATGCTGTACAACTGAAACTAATATATTATTGTATGCCAACTATAATTGAAAAAAAACTCATTGAATTATACAATGTAAATATGAGCAACTGTCTATTATATTTCAATAATGTCAGAAAAATATTTATTCAAAAATATGAAAAAAGAATGGCAATAACTCTTAATGAATACTTCAAACGAAAAGGAATTAAATGTTCCAGTCAAAAGATAGGGTGGCTGAATGGATAAAAAAACAAGTTATTTACATATGCCACCTATAAGAGACTCACTTCAGATTAAAAAACACACAGATGGAAAGTAAAGGCATGGAAAAAGATACTTCATGAAAATTGAACTTGTAAAAAAAGCTGGAGTAGTAATATTTATACCAGACAAAATAGATTTTAAAACAAAGTCTATAAAAAGAGACAAAGAAGGATCCAATGATTCCACTTCTGAGTATTTACCCAAAGAAACCTAAAACACTAATTAAAAAAGTTATAAGCATCCATATGTTCAGTACAGCAATATTTACAAAATTTTAAAAAATAAAATAATGCCATTTCCTAGATAATCATTCCAGTAGATAAGTTTGGCATCCTCTAAAATTGTGCTCAGTGACTGGGAATGGAACATTTTTCATGAGAATGTATGATCACACACTCACACTCAAATGATAAACCAGAGGACAAGTTTATATTGAATAGCAGACCTGAGATCTGCCAGAGGTATGATGCTAGTGAGATGCAGGGAATTTTTAAAAGTGCCAATAACTAGTTGGCAGTTACCTAGGTCTGGCTGGGTTCCCTGTGCTCTTGGAGTCATGCCGGAGCTGCACTATGGCCTCCTGTGCATGCTTGGGGTTCTGTGTGGCGGGGTCAGGGGTGCACACCAAAGCAGGGAACTGGGGACAATGAAGTCTATTTTCCTACAGACTCAAAGCTTATAAAATAAAAACAAGTGTCATAGGCCCAGCTCTTCACCAGAAGTTATGATGATGGCCTGTGCTTTGAATATGTGATGTTCTATAATCATGTTGAGAAAAGGATAGTTTGCTTGTTTCAAGGAGGCACCTGCAAGGAGTACCTGGATTCCTTCATGGAGGTGCCAACGTAGCCATGATTGCTGCTATTGTTAGTATGTCTGTGATTATAGTTGGGGGAATTGTCATGACTGCCAATCTCAACATCAATTAAAAAGACCTATCCCCCTTTGTTCTGTTGTTGTGATAAATAGCCAACTTGATAAAATCGAAGGAAGGAAAGTATTTGTTTGCTGTAATATTTAACGTATTAATGAGAAAACCCTACACTCAGAGGCAACAGACTTATTTACAAAGCTGGATCCTGAAAAACATTTGACATGAAAAAGCTTCTGGTGAATCCCACACCACTATGTGTAAGGTGCTCCTTCCTCCAAAAGAAGCTCTGGTCCTCAGTTCTGCTTTGCTCACCCACTGTTGACCCCTCCCCCCATAGAGTGCACCCTGCTAACTCTGCCTTCCTTGACAGTCTTCTGAACACAATTCTGGGAGCTCTGTTTCCACCTCATAAATTTTTAACACGGAGACACCTCCTGTGAGAGTGTCAGCAATTCTTGGTTTCTCCTTAGTATAAGTGTCTAGTTTTCCAATTTGAATGGGCTCCTTAAGGTGATATCTGCTCCACTGCAGGCTAGAGAAAAAAATTCATATTGAAACTTTTACTGCAAACTTGGAAACTCCAGAACACCAAAGGAAGAAATAAATATGTGGGTGCATATACGCATGTGTGTATGTGTACATGCATGCATGCATGATAAATTACAAAGCTAGCTTTGTTGTATCTACAGCAGGAAAAACAGCTAGTTCCTATAGGAATAGAAACCTCAAATCGGTTGTCTTGAAGTCTAGTGATTCAAGCACTGTGCCATTTTTAACATAGGCTGTATAGTTGTGTTTTACCAACAATAGTTTATCATCACTGGAAGGAGCCTGTCTTTGTTTCTTATGTCTTAATTGACCCAGGCTGCTATAACAAAATATCACAGACTGGATTTCTTATAAACAAAAAATTTATTGGTAATGATTCTGGAGGCTGGTAAGTCCAAGGTCAAAGTGCCAGAATGGTCACCTTGTGGTGAGGAGTTGCTTCCAGGTTCATAGCTGGCACCTTCTCACCGTGTCCTCATATGGAGGAAGGGGCTAGAGACTTCTTTGGAGACACTTTTATAAGGACACTAATCTCATTCATGAGGGCTCTACCCTCATTACTTAAGCACTTCCCAAACACTCAACTTACTGGTGCCATCACATTGGGCATTAAGGTTTAAACATGTGAATATTGAGGAGGCATGCTCAGACCATGGCACTAGGCCTGCCATAACAAAGTACCACATATTGGGTGGCTTCAAACAACAGAAACTCATGTCTCATAGTTCTGAAAACTGGAAGTCCAAAATCAAGGTGTCAGCAAGGCCATGCTCCCTCTGAAGGAATTAAGCAAGGAACTGTTTTGTGTCTCTCTCCTAGCTTCTGGTAGCCTCAGGCATTCCTTGGCTTTTAGATACAGGCATATCTCATTTTATTGTGTCTCACAGATACCGAGTTTTTTACTAATTGAAGGTTTGTGGCAATCCTTTGTCAAGCAAGTCTTATTAGCACAATTTTTTTCCAACATCATTTGCTCACTTTGTGCCCCTGTGTCACATTTTGGTAATTCTCACAATCTATGAAACTTTCATTGCTATTATATTTGTTATGATAATCTGCGATCCATAAGCTTTGATGTTGCTATTGTAATTGTTTTAGGGTGCCATGAACCTTGCCCGTATAAGATGAACTTAATCAATTAATCAATAAATCTGTGTTCTGACTGCTCCAAGAAAAGTGCCAGTAGAAACTTTCATAAAGAATGCTTTTGGAGCAGAAATGAAAAGATACTTCCTGGCAAAAGCATTGGACAGAACATTAACCAAATGGTTGAGTCACACACTGGAAATTCCAGCTGCAGTTTTGAATCAAAAGGCAGCTTTCTGGTGCACAAACCAAAAAAATGTTGAGAAAAAGGTCTTTTCTGTCATATCCAGTGCCAACTTCAATCAGTAGTAATGTAACAATAAGACATGGAATCAAGGGTAGAAGTTTAGGTTGTCACTAAGTGAGCACCCCAAGGTCCTTATAGTCACATTATATAAATAGAATGCTAAAATGCTGAAAACTGGTGATAGGGAAGAGAGTGAAGACCTAGATTTACTTATTTGATTTGAATAGTCTATACTAACAGAGATGACAGAGGTTTACACGACTGCATGAGGGAATCAACACATGAAACTTCCTGTTGTAAGAAGTATGACTTCAATGTACGTTTTTGCCTTGGAAGGGCTTTGAAGGCTAGTGCAGTACAAAAAGTAGGTATCTTTATTCAAGCTTTGTCCAGTATGGTTAGAGATTATTATATTGCTCTTATACTAAACTCAGATACTTTGGTCTCTCTAATTTAGCAACACTTCATAGTTGCATAGCTCACTCTGAATTAAGGACAATTTTTTTTCTCTCTAAAGAGCCAGATAGTAAATATTTTAGGCTTTGTGGGACACATGCTGTCTGATTGCATAGTTTTCTTTGTTTCTATTTTTTTTAACAACCCTTAAAAATATAAAAAACATTCTTAGTTCAAGGGTCATACCAAAACAGGACACTGGCTGGCTTTGGATCACAAGCCATACTTTACCATTCCCTTGCTAAATCATTGAAAAAAGTAAATGTGTGGTTAAGACATGTACAATGAGGTATTCACATGCATATGCTTTCACATATGAGTTATGTACTTGGAATTGTTTGTTCTCTTCCCCACTAGAAAAATAATTTCTTCCTCCGCAGAGACTTCACTATTATTTTTTTTTACAGTTTTCCAAAACATCAAGAAATGAACTCTACATACAGTAGATCTCAATAAATATGGACTGACAGACTATTATAAAGATAATAACTTATGTTAAAAGACCATGGCCAGGGAAAATCTCAGTTTTCCTTTTTCAATAGAAAAAAATGACAATTTTTCTTTCTATCTAACATCTAGGAATTTGTGTCATTTAACGTGCAAGTACCTGGTAATGCTTTTATCATCAAGATAATCAACATTTTCAACATTTTTTTCGAAACATTTTATATACATTACCCCATATTAGTACTGACATCAGAAATACTGTGCATTTCCACAGATAGTAATATTTTCACATTAAGAAAAAACTAGTAAATAGATTTCAGAAGCTCTAGATTTCTTGATGTGAAAAACTAGCTAGACTAACAGCTCGAAATCTACCATTTATACACAAAATCTACTATCACAATAAAGAATTAACAAAGCAAAGAAATATAAAGGAGGTTTTTTTTTAGCATTAGTATCTAGGTGTCTAATTTGATTAAGGAAAAGGCATGAAGATTTCAGAGGTGGAAATATACATATATGTGAGCTAGAGTTTCACTAATCTTCCCGCTTTTATTGAGTTATATCTTGACTGCAGAATCTGCTTGGGCTTTTCTGCTTCTGGGCTTGCTTTATTTATTTATTTATTTATTTGTTTGTTTGTTTGTTTGTTATCACTGCATTGACGGGCCATGTATTCTCATCATGCATTTTTAAAAACTACTGCTGAGGCGTTTTCACATTCAGTACTATAATAAACATTTTATTATTGAACTCCAGTATGTTCTCCTTTCCTCTAAAGATACCTGAAGTTATGTATCACTGAGAATAAAAATACAGTCTTTTTGTTTCAGAAAGTTTTTATTTATTATAGTTCAAAATGCCAGCATTATGAGATAAGCTATCATATAAGATGTTGACAACAAAAGTCAATATGTAAAGTTTGTGCTCCAGAATTTTTTGTGTTATATTCACAGTTGGAGCATGCAGTTATCATACACTTTCCTTCAAATCACCACCTCATTCCACTTATGGTTTCAAAAGCAATTTTCAAGGTTGAGAAATGAAAGGGAGGAAACGCAGTGAATTGGCAGTTCTGTCCCATTATCATTGTCATTTTATCCTAGCTCTTGGTCTTGTTCTGGCGCTAACTTCACCAATGCATCTTTCTACTCAGTTAAACATTGCAGTAACTTATCCATCTCTTTTTCCCTCTTATTCTCCCCAAAGGTACATGAGAATTATGTTTGTAATATATATTTAAAACCCCTTTAACAAACTAAAAGTTCTCAATTGCTTCCAAAATTGCACCTAAACACCTGTTCCATGATTTCAATGTCTTTCACAATTTGATGCTTCTTATTAGTTAAGTTTTGATATTTCTATAAATAAACTTGATAAATCTTATAGAGCTTCTAGGTAAAGTTTATTTCCAGAGAGTAGTCTCACTATTAACTGCTGATAAGGGTTATACGTGAGTTCAGAATTTATTAGGGGACTTAAAACAAACAAAAGATATTTCCCCCCATAGAGTCTCCCATTTAGTACTTACCAGGCATATTTTGGATAAACATCTAGGAGATCATTATTTCTCTTGTCTCTCCTTCTTTTCCTTTGTAAATGTGGCCTCATCCAAGGCCCTGAGTACATCTTAGGAATTGTGATCTTAGATTCTTCAGAGTGAAATATCTACAAATCATATATTTTTCTCACTATGATGAACAACAATCATAGCTTCATTTTAATGTGCTTTATTCTAACCAAGTCTTTTTTTTTTCTGTCTAACCAGTAAAGAGTGAAAAACAATTTGTCACATTTAGCCCAAAATAATCTTTTTACCTTATTTGTATAGTCACCTCACAGACACACAAAAGGTCCAGGTCTTCATTTACTATCTTGGCTCATGTTTTTCTTTCCCAGAATCCCTCTTCTCCTGCACTTATTCCGATCTTTCAGAGCTTGGCTCAGCATCTACCCCCACGGAATCTTCTGTTCCAGTGATCTATCATTGCATAACAACCCACCTCAAACTTAGTAGCATCAGGCAACATTATGCTTGAAATTTTATGGGTCAGAAATTGGGGCAGGGACCACCAGCGATAAATAGTTTTTGTTCCATAGTGACTGGGGTCTTAGCCAGGTGTTTTGAATGAATAGAGATGTCTGAGATGGCTCAATTTGAGTCCTATGTCTGAGGTCTCTATTCTGGGTGCTGGCTGTGTACCTTATTCTCCATATCACATCTGCTGGAGCTGAAATGTCTAAGAGGGCATCTCACTCACATGTCTGGTGTCTGCCCTGGGATAGCTGGAATGCTGATACATCTTTCCATGTAGCCTTTCCATGTGGTCAGTTTGGTGTCCCTCACCATGTGGAAATCTCAGGATACTCAGACTTCTTCATGATGGCTAGCTTCCCCCAGAGCATTAAAAGCATAGAAAGGCAAGCACAATAGCGGTAGAAGGTATTTCCAATACATATAACTGACAAAGGTTCTTATCTTGAATGTATATTAAAGACAAAATATATTTTAAAATAAAGCATTAAGAAAAAGAAAGACAACCCAATAGAAAAATGAGTAAGATAATTAAACAGATACTTCACAAAAAAGGATTACATAATGGCCAATAAACAATATGAAGAGGTTAAGCTTCATTAATCACCAGGGGAAGACAATGGGAACACAATATGATATCACTAATCTTCCACCAGGATGGCTGAAATGAAAGCACCAAGAGAAGACGAGGATGTGCAGAAGCTGGAACTCTCATGTACTGCTAAGGATAAACTGCACAAGCTCTGTGGAAAACAGTCTGGCATTATCTACAAAAGTTGAGGATGCACATTCCCTATGACCCGGCAATTCAACTCCTTGAAAATAAATAAAGCACAGCTACATATCCCAATGTAGATGACTCTCACAAACATAATGCTGAGCGTGAAACAATATATGCTGTATAATTCCATTTAAATACAATTGAAAAAAGTTTTCAGAATTATGCTATCACGTTTAAGAATTTATGAGTAGACTGAAAAACTTTAACAAAATACAAAAAAAGCAATTACCATACAAATCAGGATAATAGTTACCTTTGGGGTAAAGAAGGATAGTCATATGGAGGAAAAATGAGGGTGACTACTGGGGTTCAGCAATATTCAGTTTCTTGAACCAGATGGTAGTTACATGGATGTTTGTTCTGTGATAAGTCATTGAGAAGTACATATTTGTTTAGTTACATGGGTGTTTGTTCTGTGATAAGTCATTGAGAAGTATATATTTGTTTTGTGTAGTTTCCAGTAAGTATGTTATTTTCATTCATTACCAAAAAAAAGATTTAAATAGAATTAAAAATTATCTTTCGCTTTTTCATATACTGTTTTTGTCTAGATATTGTGCCACTTCCTTATATTTTATTTTATTTTATTATTTTATTATTTTATTATTTTATTATTTTATTATTTTATTATTTTATTATTTTATTATTTTATTATTTTATTATTTTATTATTTTATTATTTTATTATTTTATTATTTTATTATTTTATTATTTTATTATTTTATTATTTTATTATTTTATTATTTTATTATTTTATTATTTTATTATTTTATGTCTTATGAGTGTGGTCTTTCTGGCCAGCTAATTGCAAAGGGTTTCTGTAGGTGGAGAGGGAATAGATAGCATTATAGTTTAGCTGATTTTCACTCTGTAGTCACTCTTATCAGTTGCTATAAAGCCAGGTTGCATCTTGAAAACATATCTTGTTCTTGTGATTCTCCATGTGGCCTCAACTTCCTGGTTTCTATGAACTAGCTGAAAGTGGCAAGTAGCAGGGCCTGGGGAGGGGACAGGGAGTAGAATCCTGGACCTCCCTTATCCTGCATTCTATTTAATACTAAAAAGTAGCTTTTGCCTCTCAGCATGTGTTCCTCATGCCTCAATTAGTGTATTTTTATCTGTGATTTCTGAGAGCTGCTGTATATGCAGCCATACTCATATCAGAACATATATCTTAGACACAAAAAATAGATCTGGTGGTAGATTTCATCTTAGCCATTCATACCTGAAGCATGTGAAATCCTTTTAACAAGTCTTTTTCTTAACCACTGAAAAGGCAATTCTTCTGTCACAGAGAGAAATTATAACTTACTTTGATAAATTTCCATATAAGACAAAATGCAACATATCTAACATCAACTAGTTGTGAGCATTATAACAACCAACCAAGCAAATATCCTTTTTTTCCTCCCTTACCTTATATTTTCTTCTGGTTTCTTATTGAAAAGAAGCTAAACTGATACACAGAAAAATTATTTTTAGAATATTTGATTTTTTTCAGAGAAAAACATGTTCTTAAATCCAGATGTTAGTAAAATATTGGGCATTTAAAAGGAGGAGAACTGCATATTAAGATTATTAAGATTTTGCTCTGTTCGGAAATTCTCTGGTTACACATTATTGCCTATTTAGTCTGTGTTTCAAGGTGTATCCTAAAATAGAAAGAACTTTCAATGTAAATGTTGGACTGGTGGACCATCCCATCCCTTTGATGAAAAGACTTCAGAATGTAATGAGAAGAAGCTATTAGAGATGACTACTTCTTCGTCAGAATATTTCCCAGAACCAATGTTTTGTGAGAGAATGAACGCCTACACACTGGACTGAGTGGTAGTTTCTTTACCAGTGAAGCTGTGATGCTTCCACAAATGGCTTCAGCGATAGTTTCTTTTGAATCTGCCTGTTTGTAATAATTTTAACCAGTTCTACCACATGAGGTGATTAAGATACGGTTCTTGTCCCTACTGTTATATGAACATGGCCTATATATGAGATTACAGACTTAAGAGTATGGGCTCTGAATGTAGAGCAACTGGGTTTAAATCCCAACTCCATCATTGACTAGCTGTGTGGTAGATGGTAAGTTACTTTATCTCTGAACTTCAGTTTCCTCATCTATAAACTGAAGGAAAAAATCCCTATTTTATGGGTTGTTGAGAGTATTTAAAATAACTATGCATATATGTATCTTTTACCATGGTGTCTCACATATATTTTTACCACAATGTCTCACACATAGTATGTGCTCAATAAATATTGACTCTTGTTATTTTTCCTAATATAGTTATTATTACAAGAAATTGGTTTATTGTGATAATCAGGCCTGGATAACATGGTAATGCTAAAAAATAACACCAACTTAAGCCAACATGGGTTGCTGGGCTAGAAGAGGGTCAAATTCTATGAAGGGTCTGAGATTTTACCCTACTTGTAGGCTAACAAGTTTCTTGCCATAGTTTCTTGGATGTAGGCAGAAGACATGAGTTTCCTGAATCAGAGAAAAAGGATGTCATCACTTGCAGCACAGCAGGCAACATAAGCATCATATTCATGTCAGTTCCTCCTACTTTCCCCAAGTCTCCTGAGGGCAATGTGGAGCACCAGTAGATACTATGCTTGCAGTGGCTTTGCATTACAGGAGGAACCCTGTGCTTAAAAACCCCCAATCTTAAAGTAGGTTTTTAGCAAATCTACCCGACCTTTTTCATGGAGGAACACATTATCTTTATTAGTCTTAAAGCAAACAAATCTTCCTTCTTCTCCAGAGAAAGATATCATCTCTATTGTCCAAGACTGATGGCTATACAAACATCCTTGAGAAGAGAGTCCAGACAAAAGTGGCCAATGCCTCTATTCAGAGGATGTATAGAAACATGAGGGAAATATGAATTGTCTTTTAAAAAGAGAAACACAGAGTGGGTTTGGGGAGAAAATAGATGAAGAGGAGAGGACAAATAGGATTGTATAGAATGAAGTTTTTTCTTTGATATTGTTTTTAACTTTATATTGATGTATAATATACACACAGGAAAATGCATGTGTAATAATGATGCAATTCAATCAACTCTCAAAACAGCACCCAGATCACTCCCTTGTGCTCTCTTCCAGTCACTAACCACTAACCACAGTAGTGGTAACCAAGGGTAACCACTATTGAAGGGTAACCACTAATCATGGATTAGTTTTACCTGTTTTTAAACTTAATTTAAATGGAACCATAGAATGTATATATTCTTTTGTGACTGGTTCCCTTTGTGATATTTTTTACTCAACATTATTGTGGTGAGATTTATTTATACTATTATATGTCTTTTCCATTGTTTATTTTAATTGTTGTGTTATATTTCATTATATGACAATACTACATTTATCCATTCCACTGTTGATTATTACAAATATTGCTGCTATGAACATTGTAGTACATATCTATTGGTGAAGACATATTTGTTTTCCTGTTGGGTATATACCTATGAGGAAAACTTCTGGGCCTGAAAAACAGTTTTGAAAGTGTTAAAATGTGCTAATGCCAAGCCTTGCTTTAAAATAATTTCTCCTGTATTTTTTTTATTTGCCTCCAAAGAGTACATCTGCAGCAGCTTGAAACAACAAGCCATTCTATGTCCATGATTAAAATAAAAGAGTTTTTAGAAGCCAATCTAAATTAGACAGTCTCTTCAGTCTGCATATGAAGTTTTAATTAAAATACATTCACATTAAGACTCCATCACTTTAGTGCTGCTACTCGCTATTGCTGAAAAACAAGCAAGGAGGTAAAGATAGATTTGAGGCATTTACAGCACACATACCCCAAAGTAGAACAGACAAAATAGAAATAAAAGATAATATGGAAAGAAAATACCTGTGACAGAAAGTCCTAGTCATACTAGAAGAGAAACTTAAGAAGAAATCGGTATAAATATATTCCATATATTTGGACTACTGAATTGGCTATGTGAGCAAATAAAATGGTATGAAAATACTTAGTTTACTGGTCAGGTTCACTGAGCCAAAGGAATATAGCAGGTAAAAGCATTAATCCACAAAAGCAACCCTCCCCGTCCCCCATCCCCCCAAATAAGATCCCATATGCCGGAATATAGACAAATCAGGTAGTTTAAGAGTTGGAGCCAGATCCCGCACTGCACAGAGATGTGAAAGGCAGATGAGAAAGACATAAAAGGTAGAAACCAGGCCAGGTCTCTAAGGAGATCTTTTCAAAAAAACATAAACCACACACATTATTTTATAAGACAAATACAGAAGACTAGAATTAGAGGCAGAAAAGTATGCCACTTGCAAAAGAGGCTGAAAAGTTCTAGGAAGGCATTCTATAGTTATATCAGCTATTGGGAAAATCAAGTCTCTCTCTCTGGAAAAGGCTAAGGAAAGAAACAGATAAGGGTTCATTAAATATCCAGAGCAAAATGGATCATACTGATAGAATTGACTGAGGAATACAAGGAATCCATCTATTCGGCTGTTTCTTTTTTTAAGTTTTAATGTTTCCTCACTGCCTCACCATATTTTTTTTCTCTTTTGAAAGGTGTTGGGAGATAATGAGCATTCTTGTCTCATTCTTACTGATAAAGAGAATGCTGTTCAAGTTTTCCTGTTAACTATGATGTTTACTATAGGTTTCTGGCACGTACTTGTTCTCGAGTTAAGAAATTTACATTATTAGAATTAAGAGTTTTTATTAGGGAATGTTTGTCAAAATAATTTAACATCCAATAGAAGTCATAGGATTTTATCTCTATTCTGTTATTGTGATTAATGATATTAATATACAGTAGATTTTATTATGACTCATCTTTGCATTCCTGGAATGGATCTTTGGATCTAATATTCTTTGACTCTAGTATTTTT
This sequence comes from Pteropus alecto, assembly GCF_000325575.1. NCBI lineage: Eukaryota > Metazoa > Chordata > Mammalia > Chiroptera > Pteropodidae > Pteropus > Pteropus alecto. The sequence goes on along the minus strand of NW_006431043.1, from coordinate 2,339,446 downwards.
TTTTTGCTAAAATTTTATTTAGGACTTCTACATTTACTTTTGTAAGTGAAATTGACTTATAAGTTCTTATAAGACTTGGATATCAGGGTTATGCTAGCTTGGTAGAATATATTAGCAAGCTTCCATCATTTTTTATGTTCTAAAAATTTTAAGTGGAAAAGAAATTTTCTGTTCTTGATGAGATTGGTAGAACTGACCCATGAATCTGATTAGGTCTTTTACTTTAGAAGGCTGAATATTTATATTACTTTTAAAATATTTTATAGGTATTTATCCATCCAGTCTATCTTTGCCTTCTTCAGTCAGACTTGGCAATTTACATTTTTTTTTCTAGGAAGTCATTCATTTTATCTGAAAGGAGAAGGAAGTTTAGCTGAGGCTAAAACACTTCAGAGTGTTTTCCTCCTTGAGTAAATTGGGAATTGACATTCATTTTCTTTCTCCCCCTCACATTTTTCTTTGGTCTGTTTTTGAGGTCCAGAAGCATGCCAGATTCTGTTCTGCTTCCTTCTCCAGCCACAATTCACTCAGCAATCCTCTCCTCAACTTTTTTGGATCATAATTTACTCTTCTTGTTCCTCTATCAGTCATTGTCTTCTAGTCTCTATATTCCAGTCTCTATTCTTCTACATTTTGGACTACTTTTGCCATTTTTTTTCTTCTCCAGCACTGAAAACTAGTGCTTCTCAAACTTTAAAGTGCATACAATCACCTGAGGATTTTGTTGATATGCAGGTTCTGATTTAGAGGAGCTGGGGTGGACATGAGATTCTGTGTTTCTAACAGTTCCCAGATGATGTTGCTGATCCATGGGCCACACTTTGAGTAGCTAGGTTGTATACCGTGCTGACCCAGAGAATTGATAGAGCCTTATAGATCACTTAGTGCGACTTTCTCAATTGAGAGTCGAATAAACAATTTGTAGGGCTAAAAAACATTTCTCTTTAGCAGTGGTTAATCCAGATCTTACTTAACGTATCACATTGCTTTCTCCCAAACTGCCCTTTAGGTCTTTGTAGATTGAGTGAAATAAGAGTGTACTCCATTGTGATGAAAGACTGTTTTAGTCCAACCGTATATCTATCTCAACAAAGAGAACAGTTTTGTTAAAGACAGGATCTCCAAATAAAACAGTGAGTTTGATCTTTCAGCTCCTACCCTGGCAAAGTTCAGAGGTCAGCACCTTGCAAAAGAAAACAGTCTAGTTGATGCTTAAAAGACCAAAAACTACCATCACCATCCTCTCATCTCTATCAACATTTGCATGCTAAACTATGCTCCCTTGAGAAATCTCTCAATTTGTTTTCATATTACCTTACAACAACATTATCAGCATGTATCTATAATAATGAGGGCTAAGTAAATATTTGTTGAAAATGTAAGGGTAAATTTAAAATTTGAATTTTCTCTATTGTCAAAAGAGAAAGAAACCTCTTCCTCTTTTCTCTTAGAACATTTCCATGAGAAACCTAAAGTTCTGAATCCTTCCTCTAACCTTTTGATATGTATGCAAATTTTTGCAAGGGCTAGTTAAGCCCCTTGTCAGCTTTAAAACTCAGGAATGTTTTTCTCAAGGGTCTGAGAACCATCTCGTTGAAATGTAATCATTAAGGAAGAGAGTGTCCCTATTTTTTGTCACCTTGGGAGTCTAGCCTAGGTGCCTTTCTCTGAGCTGTAAACCATTTGCTTCTCATAGAGATAAGAGAACTTTTAGTATTACTTCAAGTAAAAGCAAAAACATGGCTGCCTTAATTACCAAGTGAATTTCAGATTAACTATGAAAGAATACATAACAAGGGTTATTGTCAAGTCCTCTTACAAGAAGACAAGTTATCATTAATGTAGAAAATATGTGTCTAATGGATTTTAACTGTTTGGCTTATAAAAAGGGTGAGGTGTTTTATCTTTCTATTCTTATCTAATTTTGTATAGTAAACATTGTAATCTGATTTACTGCTCTTTTAATAATAAATCTGTTTTCTTTCTATTCTACATTTTGTGGAGAGGGCTTTTGGGGCTTGGCAGGATTTTTAATTTTCCCCAATGAAAGAGAAAAAGAAAAGGAAGGAGGGAAAACATAAATAAAACAGAATAAGTCAACAAAGGAAAGAAGGAAAGAAGGGAGGAAGAAGAGGAATTTAGACACAAACCTTATACCCATCACAAAAATTAACTCAAAATGGATCATAGACCTAAGTTTAAAAGGCAAAAGTATAAAATTCCTAGTATATAACAGAGGAGAAAACCTAGGTAACCTTGACTATGGTGATGATTTTCAAATATAGCACCAAAGGCATGATCCATGAAAGAAATAATTGATGAGCTGGACTTTACTAAAATTAAAAGCTTCTGATCTATGAAAAACAATATCAGGACAATGAGAAGACAAGGTACAGATTGGGAAAAATATTTATAAGAGACACATCTGATAGAGGACTGTTATCTAAAACATACAAAGAACACAAAATTACAGGGAAGAAAAAAACATGAAAAAACAACAGGAAAACAACCCAAATTAAAAAATGAGCAAAAGACCTAACAAGCCCCTCACCAAAGAAGATATACAGATGGAAAGTAAGTGTATGAAAAGATGTTCAACATTATATGCCATTAGGAAATTACGAATTAAAACACTGAGATACTATTATATTAGAATGGTCAAAATTCAGAACGTTGACAACACCAAAGCTGGCGAAGGTGTGGAATAACAGGAACTCTTTTACATTACTGGTGGAAATGCAAAATAGTAGCCAGTTTGGAAGACAATTTAGCAGTTTCTTACAAAAGTAAACATGATTTTACCATATAATTTGGTAAATGTGCTCCTTGCTATTTAACTTAATTTAAAACATGTCTACACAAAAACCTCTACATGACTGTTTATAGCAGCTTTATCGATAATTACTAAAACTTGACAGCAACCAAGATATTCTTCAGTAGGTGGATGAATAAATAAACTGTTGTATATTCAGACAATGGAATATTATTCAGCACTAAAAGGAATGTGCTCTCAAGCCATGTAAAGACATGGAAGAATCTTAAATGCATATTATTAAGCGAAAGAAGCCTATATGACAAGTCTACATACTGTATGGTCTCAACAATATGACATTCTGGAAAAGGCAAAACTGTGAAGACAGCAAAAAACATTAATGGTTACCAAGGATTAGAGGGTAGAGAGGGATGAATAGTCAGAGCAAAGGGTATTTTTAGGGCAGTGAAACTACTCTGTATGAATTACTCCGTATGCTATTGTAATGGTGGATATCTGACGTTATGCATTTGTCAAAACTCATATAATGTACAACGCCAAGAGTGAACTCTAATGTGAACTATCGACTTGGAGTCACTGTTATGTGTCAATGTAAGCTCATAGATTGTAACTATTTTAATGTATTGCCAAAAAAAAAAAATTGAAGCTTTGAGCTTTCCTGTTTCTCTTTACCTGATACCAGATAGGAATATAACAGCCTGATAGTCTATATACAATGGTTACCATGATTTCTTTATTAAGGCATACACAGTCCATGAATGTTTTGCCTGATTTTCAGTAAAATGCTTTAAAAAGAAATGGATTATGAGCTGAAATAATCTTTTATTTCAGGGAATATTTTGATGTGTGGAATACAAGTTCCATAGAGAACTCTGTGATTTGAGGAATTTGAGAGATAATTAGGATGAGTAACTCATAATCTCCTATATTGTTTCTATTAGTCAATTATTTTTAAATAAAGTGTTAAGTTCCCACTCACATCTTTAATGCTTTCTACAAATTTATCTCTTAGGAGTAGAAAGGAAACTCTTCTTTTCTCTTGCACAAAAAAAAAGATAAGTGTTCATCCATATGTATGCCATCTTTTAGAAGTCCTGAGAAGAAAACACCCACTGTTTTCTCTACCTCACTCTAGGCCCTCTCCACTGGATCATAAATCTTATTGGGGAGATTTGAGATAAAGATCTCAGGCCATTCTTGGCTTGTCCTCTTGTTCTCCCTAAGACTTGCATACCCACAAGCAAAATACACTTTTTCTCAAAGTCAAGACACATCAATTTCAGTCACTTTTTATCTTATCCTTCATGCCATGTGAGGCTGTAAATATTTTTTTGTCTGACTCTTCACTAATACCATACTATTTTAATTATTGTTACTTTGATATTGGGTTGTATTAATCCTTCATTTTGTTTCTTTTTTTAACAGCTTTATTAAAATATAATAGACAATTAGTTTCTCATGTTTACATTGCATAATTCAATGAGTTTTTTTTTCAATTATAGTTGGCATACAATAACATATTAGTTTTAGTTGTACAGCATAGCGATTAGAGATAGGTATATAACTCACAAAGTGATCATCTCACTAAATCTAGTATCCCTTATATATTTACCCCTTATATATTTATTACAACATTGTTGACTATTTTCCTTATGCTATACTTTATATCTTCATAACTATTTTGTCACTATCCATTTGTACTTCTTAATCTCTTTGCCCTTTTTCACTGTTCCCCCAACCCCCTCCCATCTAGTAACCCTCAAAATATTCTCTGTATGTATGAGTTTGTTTCCGTTTTTGTTGTTGTTGTTGTTTATTTTGTTCTTTAAGATTCCACATGTATGGGGAATCATGTGGTATCTGTCTTTCTCTATCTGACTTATTTCATTTAACGCAATACCCTCTAGGTCCATCAAAGCAATATCTTTTTCTGTCCCCTTCCTTTTAATCTGTATGTGTCTTTTAATATGAAGTGAGTCTCTTGCAGGCAGCATATATAGAGGTCTTGTTTTCTTACTCATTCAGCCACTCTATCTTTTGGTAAGAGCACTTAATTCTTTTCTATTTGAGGTACTTGTTGATAGGAATGTAGTTATTACCATTTTTATTCATGTGTTTGATATATGATTTTTCTTCTTAAAGAAGTCCATTCAACGCTTCATGTAATACTGGCTTGGCATTGATGTATTCCTTTAGTTTATTTTTTACTTTTGATCTGGGAAGCTCTTTATCTGTCCTTTGACTCTAAATGATAGCTTTGTGGGATGAAGTATTCTTGGTTTAGATCCTGGGTTTTCATCACTTTCAATGTTTTGTGCCAAACCCTTCTGTCCTGCATAGTTTCTTTTGAGAAATCAGCTGCCAGTCTTATGGGTGCTCCCTTGTAGCATCCATAACTGCTTACCTCTTGCTGCTCTTAAGATTCTCTCTTTGTATTTAACCTTTGGCATTTTAATTATAATGTGTCTTGGTGTGGGCCTCTTTGGGTTCCTCTTTCTTGGGACTCTCTGAGCTTCCTTAGGTTGTATGTCTATTTCCTTCAAGTTAGGGAGGTTTCCCATCATAATTTCTTCAAATAGCTGTTCAAATTCTTGTTCTCTCTCTTCTCCTTCAGGTACCCTTTTGACACATGTTGTTACATTTAATTTTGTCCCGTAGGCTCCTTAAATTATCATATTCTTTCTTTCCTTTTTCTTGCTGTTCTGACTGGGTGTCCTTGGCTTCCCCATCCTCTGTATTGGTGATTCAATCCTCTACTTCATCCACTCTTTTGACTCCCTCTAATATATTCTTCATCTCGGATAATGTATTCTTCATTTCTGACTGTTTCCCTTTTATAATTTCCATTTCCATTTTTATGTTTTTTATCTCTTTGTTAAAGTTCTCACTGAATTCATTTGCACTTCCCCTAAGTTCATTGAGCATCTTTATAACCAGTGTTTTGGACTCTACATCTGTTAGATTGATTGACTCCATTATTCCTGGATCTCTGTTCTGTTCTCTCATATGGTTTCTGTTTGTCTTCCCATTTTGACTGCCTTTCCATGTCTGTTTCTATGTCCTAAGCAAAGCTCCTAAGTCTCCTGGTCGTATTAGTGTGGTTTTGTGTAGTAGGTGTACAGTGGCACAGTCCTGTGAGGGATTCCGCTGCAGGCCAAGTTTAGCCCCAGTCTGTGCCCCTCTGGGGCTACCTGTTAAGATTCGGCAAGCAATCCAGAGGTGCTATGCTTATAGTTGCCTCAAGAGGCCATACCAGAAACTGAGGCCAGCTGCCACCAGTATGAGCCGTGGCACTGCTCAGCGAGTGGCACAGGACTCATAGAGGACACAACTGGATGTGGCTTGGGTAGGGCCATTAGTTAGAGGAGGCAGGGTTCCAGGGATTCCTCTGGGCTAAGCGACCTCTGTTATCCAGTTTGATGATATCTAGGCTATGGCGGTGCTGAGTCTGCACACTGGCAGGGGGGAAGGCTCAACAGAGGAACGATGGATACTACCGGGCCTTCTTCCTGGGAGAAAGCCTTGCCCTCATTCCGACAACTCAGTGTCCTCCTGCAAGTCCCTGGTGCCCTCTGAGCAGCCGACCAGGTGCTAGTGCTCAGAGTGAGTGAGTCTGTCACTGTGAAAGTTCAATTGAGGACATGGCCCCTTTAAGAGGAGTCTGCAGCTGCTGCTGCTGCAGCCTCTGTCCCACTCAGCCTCGCGTCTTCACTCCCTTCTACTGTTGCAAGTTGATTTCTTATTTCTCTCCCTAGTTGTAGGGCTTCTGTTAATCCAGACCTCAAGCGACCCTGCTTACTGTTTGCTCCGTGTTTCCATCACAACTTTGATATGGTTGCAAGAGGAGATGAACAAAGCTATCATCTATGCCATTTTGCCTAGTCTCTTCTAAAATTTTAATTAGATATTTGTTTAATGTCTTTTCCTGCCCATCAAGAATGTAAGCTCTTTGAAGAAAAAGATTGTCATTTTACTGACTGTGTTTGCCACAGACACTAGCAGAATTCTTTGTAACATACAAACATAGTACATATCTTTTGGGGGCTGAATATAATACTCTTATCCTATGTTTAGTTAATTTGGACTTTTGGCTGTCCCTTAAATATTCTCTAGAGTTTCCCATTGTCATGTCT
>NW_006431043.1:2314466-2332519 GCF_000325575.1 Pteropus alecto | reverse complement strand
ACTCTTTCCTTTCACTTCCCAGCCTTGTTCTCATTTTTTGCTTTTTGAAATCCTATTGATACCTCAAGATCTGTTTACTTCTCAAACCTCCTCAGTGATTCTTCTAATAAACTCAAACAAATGTGATCTACTCTTATAAACACTCATAACACTTTTCTTTTATTTCTCTGAGAGACTTTATCATGTTTTGACTTACATTTTATTCAATCACATGCATACTTTCTCCCTTCATTTTAGTTATAATTTTTATGATAAGGACTGTGTTTTAATTATCTTTCTATCTTAAAAAGCACCTGAAATTTAGTGGGCATTTTATAGATATTTTTTGTAGTGGCACTGCCAGCATAACTTTATTATTTAAACTTATTTAATCCATAGATTCAATAGCAAATATATTAACTGAATACCTAAATCACAATTTGATTTACTTACATGACTAAACAATATGTATTGATTTTTACAAATCAACGACAAGAATTCTGTATTCAATAATATATAAAATATGACTTCTTGCATTCTAATAAAAGTAAGTTCAGATTTCCAAGTCAGGAATTATCAAAAAAATTTGAGGTGACTATAGAGTGGCTGTACTATTACCCTAATCACCAAAAACTTCAGATATGTGGGTTTATTTTTCCAGATTACTGAAAGTTAGAGTTAATATACTATATCTATTTATAAGTTTTAAAATTCAAAAAGAGATGTATTACCTAAGATTAAAATGTGAGATAATAATGCAGCAAAGAATGTTATTTTCTCATCTATTACAACTTGGACTCCTTAAGGCATTAGGAAAATACAAAAAAAAGTTACTTTCAAAAACTGTAAGAAAATGAAGATCCCTATGTTCGTTGCAGCATTATTCACAGTGGCCAAGACATGGAAACAACCAAAGTGTCCCTTGATAGATGACTGGATAAAGAAGATGTGGTACATATATACGATGGAATATTACTCAGCCATAAGAAGAGATTAAATACTGCCATTTGCGACAATGTAGATGGATATTGAGAATATCATGCTAAGGGAAATAGGTCAGTTGGAAAAAGTCCAGAATCATATGATTTCAGTCATATGTTGGATATAAAAATTGAAAGCAACAAATGAACAAACAAGACAAACAAAAACTCATAGATAGACAACACTATGGTGGTTACCAGAGGGTAAGGGGGAAAAGGGAGGAGGAGAAAAAGGTAAAGGGAGTTAAATATATGGTGATAGAAGGAGATTTGACTTTGGTTGGTGAACACACAATGCAGTATACAGATGATATATTATAGAATTATACACTTGAAACCTATATAAATTTATCACCTCAATAAATTTAATTTAAAATCTGAAAAAAAAAAACCATATAGCACCAGGTAATGTAAGGAGTGTCCTTATTTTGCTGAAAGCCTGGGACATTTGATTTACTGCTACCTGTCAGGGTAGAAATTGATATCCTCTGCCTATACAGATATGTTTCACCAACATGTAAAACCATTCAGAGGATAGACTATGCTTATAAAATCTTGCAGTCTTATTATTTGGTGTTTTTGGACAATTATACCCAATCTTTTAATGTTGTCAATTTAAAATTCCAAAATACTATGAATGCTTGTACACATGCTTTTCTACTCAGACATGGGGGTACTTATTTCCACTGAGAACTATTCCTCCAGAAAATGATAAAGATAATTTAAATTAAGTGGGTGTATTATAAAATTTCAATTGCACTTAGGATCTGTGCAATGTTTGAGGCTGCTCTTTCTCAGAAGTAATAGCCTACAAGTTGGTAATGTAACATTGGTCTAAGCTGCCTGCATGTTCTTTCGCTCATCTTTTCCAACTTATAAGTAGGGATCCATTTTCTCTATTAAGCCTGGGCCATATTTTATGCTTCATCTTCTGACCTTCATTAAAGGAAGTTCATTTTCCATATCACAGAATGACATTTGTATACTCCAGCTTCTATTGTGCTGTTTGAGCATACTCTAACAAAGCTTTGCTGTCCTCAGTTTTACCTTGTCTTGTCAGAAAACATGGCCTACTAAGATTAAAATAATTCATAGAGGGTTAATAGAGTTACGAAGTACAAAAGATTAGTTTGGGTTTGGTGGGGGAACCACAGAGATAGGACAAAAAATTAAGTTAACAACAGTTGAGTCGTCATTACCCCTAGATCCTAAGAAACAAGGGAGAAATTATGAGAACTTAGAACATGAGAAAGTTGTGTAGAGTAGGTTACCTCAAGATGAGAATTTGAGGGGCTGAGTTGTCCCCAGGCAACATTGCGGGTAAGGATCTTGGAGAATAAACGCCCTGTTCTTTCTCTCCTCTTTTTTCTCCCACAACTCCCTATAGGTTAAACCCAGCCAGAACACAGAAGGTACAGAAGCCCCACTGATGTGCTTTATAGAAGTACCATGGCAAGGAGTTTGGAAGAAAAGGGGTAAGAGCATATCTAGAAAGGTAAATGGCAGATAGCCAAGATAGCTCGTGCACTGTATGGTTAATACCACAGACCCTTGACCTTTTAATCTTCCTTATAGGCAAAGCCTCAATGGGATATATCAGTATAATAACAAGTAGGTGAGTATCATCTTTTTCAACACTTGACCAACAACTTGTCTCAGAGAGTTGGCATAATTTTGCAATGTTTCATAATTCTCACCTTTGCTCATTTGTTACTGAGTGCTACTTAATTACCTAGGAGTTTCTGTTGAGGGTGTTAAGACCTCTTCCATTCCACAGTTGTTGGAGAATGTTGGTTTTTATATTAGTTTTGGACCATCATGTTTTTTTTAAAAGTGGAGAACAACTAAATCTTGAATTTTAAGTTAAAGTCAACAACGCAACCTGAGGACTAAAAGTTTTAGCACCTATAAGTTCAACTTTTTCTACTATTTCTTCTATGTAAATTCATGTTCACAAAAACTGAATGGAAGATTAGCATTAAGCTCTCATGGATAGCTGGGGGAAAATGATGACACCTAGCAATCTGTGCAATATTCCTGTATTTTTAACACCGCTTTTGACTGTGCATTAAAGCCTTTCATTACTTGCTTTCCTTCACTCCCTGGCAGCAATCTCCTTATAACCTTTTCACTTTGGTCAGAAAGAGGAGAAATGTGCCAACACGATTAGCATGCCAGTGTCAGTCAAGGCTCTGCTGCCAATCAGCTTCTTCATTCAAATTGATGAAAACATTGTCAGCTGTGTCAACAAGAGGGTTCTCAGCACTGAGAGGCCACAGCCTATAGCAGAAAGAAAATGGCCCAATTTCACTTTCAAGGGTGTGTCACTGAAGAGCAATCTCCCTTAAGATATGGACAGGGTTTGCTTTCTCATGCCCTTCAGGTTCCTTGGGTGTGGGAGTGGGGAGGAGTCTTTTCGATCACTACATTATAACATAACACTCTCCATAGACAAGTTAAATGCCTTTGGACTATTTCATCCAAGTCAATGGTGGCTCATCATTAATGGAACATCTAATATATGCCAGTCTCTGCACTAGGTGCTACTGATAACATGAATGTCACACTGTTGACAAGGACACCAATGCATAAATAGACAAAAACAATAATTGGTGCATATAGTGTTGAGAAGAGGGAAAATAGAGTCTTCAATGGAGAGATGAGAGTTGTTTGGGGTTGGATATTGAAGAATGATTCCATATGACAGGATCTCACAGATGGAGAAGGGAGATGAGGAACTTCAAAGCAAAAGCTCTAATCGGTGCAAAAGAGTAAACATAGCACAAAAATCACAAAACCAGCAACTGCAGTAGGTAATGAATTACCATAAATATGTATTGATATATTGGGAATAGAAACTGTATCCCATTTTTTATAAATTCTCAATGTCTAACACAGGGCATGGCAGAGAGTAGGGATTTAATAAATGTTGAAATGAATGAGTAGTCATTAGTGCCTTTCAAAAATGGTTTCTTCAAAAAAATAAAAAAATAAAAATGGTTTCTTCTTTTTCTTTTAAGATATAAGCATACCATAAATTTTGAAGTGACTGATAGAACTTGTAATCTTTACTAAAATGAATTGGACTACAGAGGAAATATAATAATTTAATTGATAGTAAGAGAATATGAGGGAAACATATTAAGTGGGGATTTTTGATGTGGGAGCCTCACATCTTAAGTTTAAACATTTGGAATTAGAAGGCATCAAATAATCTTCAGCTCCCTCCACACTTTATGTTCAACCATCCCTTTCATATTACTCAGTGAGTGTCCCATGGGGCCAGGTAGAACTTACTCTGGAGCTATTCTGAGTTCTCTCTACTCTGGCTGAGGCCAGCAAAGAGAGAGATTACGAGAGTCACTTAGGATATATCATCCTGGTCAAAGAGTCTTGCACATTTGAGGCATATACCAGATATCCTTTGATATGTGCAAGCTTATACCACAGAAACACTAGTGTGTGCATATGCTGTGCTATATTAGATGACTTTGCTTCTTCTTCTGCTTAAGAAAGATGGCTTTTGGAGTCATAGGTGCTGCAGCTTAAGAGAAAGGGGCTGATACTTCTCCACCTGACACAAACCTACCTGCCTTGGCTGACAGTGCCATCAATAAAATCCAAGACTCCCCTACAAAGAGAAATAAAAGTAACATATGAAAAAGAATATGCGATAAGCAATGCACTCTCTGAGAAAAGCAACATGTTTGGTATCTTTTAGAGACTGAATAATGAGAGGGCCAGAGGAGAAAAATGAAAAGAGAAGGACTGTTGTAAGAATGTTCAATAATGCATTTGCTCAGATCCACAAATTGGAAGCTCTCAAACACTATGATGCGAATTAAAGATATGCCAAGCAAAGGAAATTAATTATTAACAAAGTCAAGGCAGCACAGGAATCATAAGATTAGTGACTTCAATTTTAAAGTGAAAAAATTACAAATAAACTGTATCTATAATATAAGGCGAGAAGGCACTTGTAATTTCATAGCTCCTTCACTGCCATCCCACTGAGTACCCAAATACCTCCAAATTGTCTTCCTATTTTCCTGCAAATATCATAAAGATTTTGTTGTTGTTGTTGTTGTTAAATCATAAGTTTTTAACAGTTATTTTTATACTTGAAAGTTCAAAGAATACTCTTTATTTGAACATATAGTAAAGTCCTTTATAATCTGATAGCATATAAAAATAACACGTAAGAGCTCAGTTTATCATAAAACTAATTTGACAACATTACGGTTGGAACAATAAGAATTTGGAAAACTAGAGTACAGGTTCTTTAGGCAACACAATGGTCACAGTGAAACTTTTTTGATGACCATATAGAAAATGCATTACATATGTCCTTGTTTTGATCAGCATTATTTCTTGATTCTTTTATACTGTGATGTGGCTGACATGTAGCATTTTCCTGAACCAATTCTGAATTTATGACACAGGTACTTAAATAATCCATAACACTTCCTATTTAACCGCGTTTCATTAATATAGGTGAAATATGGAATGTATCATGTACAACTTCATGGCTATTGTTCTGCAAAATTGTATTATCAAAACACAAACTGAAGCAGCTTTTTACTAACTTGATTTTTAGCTCTCAATGAAATCTTCATCAGGTTTTTTTTTTTAAAAAAAACATTGTTCTTTGGCTTTTCTTCATATCTGTGTCAGTTAGTATGTAGTCAGAAAAGCAAAATTCTTTAAGACAGTTTATTAGAAAAAGCTGATTACAAAGAGTGTTTTGTTGCAAAAGACCAGAAAAATCCAACTAGAGGATGGAGATGGAATCCAGGAATTAGCAACAGTAGAAGTCAGCAACCACCACTGCTAATGGAGAGACTGAGGGAAGAGGTGGTAGTACCAGGGCACAGGGACTGGGGACTCCCAATGGAAACTGGAACCAGGAAGGAGGTGCATCTATTGCCACAGACTTTGCTTGAAACATAAAGAGAAGAAAGAACTATTCTGGCTTCCTCCCTCATCTTATCCTCCAATTTCTTTTTGATGCATTCCACTGGCTGCCCCTAACCAGAAGCCAGAAGGCAAGGGGTCTGGGAAATGTAGTGTGCAGAAATAAATGCCCTGAAACATAGGTACAAGGAAGGAAAGGGCAGGAGTTGAATCAGATCGAACAAGCAAATGGCTTAGAAGAGGAAATTTATAGTGGTTTTAAAACATATTTTAAAATTCTTTAACACTATTGCTACCAAAAGTGGAGTCTAATTCCTCTTCTCTTGAATATGGTTAGTCTTAGTGACTTATTTCTAAGGAACAGAATTTAGCAAAAAGTGACTGCATGAATTCATAAAAGGAGATATAACTTCCACCTTGTTCTCTATCTCTCTGTGTGTGTCTCTCTCAATTTCCCTCTTCTTCTCTTCCTCTCTTTCTTCCTCTCTCTCTTCCTCTCCCTCTCCCTACCCACCATCCTTGAAACTCAAGTTCTTTGAGGTGTAATGCAATAAAAAGAATTTAATAGAGGGAAATAATTGCAAACAGTAGTTTGTAAAAGACCTGAAAAATTAAACAGAGGGCAGTGAGGCAGCCTAGGAATTAGCAACAGTCAAGCAAGTATGAGGAAATGACCCATGCAGGTGTTCTGGTCACAGCCCCAGCTGAAGTTCCAGCTAATGGCTGACATCAAGGGCCAGACAAGTGGGGGAGTGAATTTTTAAATGATTCTAACCCCAGCCAGCAAGCCGCCTTGACTGATGCGACACAGATCAGAGGCAAACTGTTCCCAATGTCCCTAAGAAGTCCTACCAAAATTGCAGATCCATGCACAAAATACATGTTGTCATTGTTTAAACCATGAAGTGTTTTGGTGGGTTGTTACAGAGGAGTAGATAACTCCAACAGGATCCAAGAGCAAACAAGCCAGTGACTCATACAACATCATTCTCATTCTCTCATTTCTGCTGTAGCTAACATTTGAAAGTCTCGGTCAGAGCCAACCACACTCAAATTTTATGGCAATTTTAGGAATTTATTGGCCAATGTTACTGGCAGTAAAAACAATTTTCAATTCATTAATTCTGATTGTACTTCCAAAGATGAACGATCGTTCATGAAAGCTACGGTTTATTCCTGCATTTAGAAACATTTCCAATGAAGGTGTTGAAAGAACTTGGTTTCCTCACATGAAATATAAGACATTAAAACTTTAATTTACATATGTAAAATTCAATTTAATTTACTAATATTTACTATTAATCTGAAATAAATTCCAACTCATGACTGAAGAAATACTATCTATTTGAACAATATTGTTGCATAAAATACTAATTTGATAATTTTTTGTAGAATTTATTTTGTATGTTGGCCTTTTATAGAAATAGGAAAAGATAGAGAAAAAGGAGATGGATGAGAGGGAGAGGAAAAAGGGGACAGTAAAAGAATGAGGAAGAAGGGAAGAGGGAGGAAAATGTGGAAGGGGAAGGCAAAAGAGATAGAGAAGCAGAGGGTTGAAGAATAATTCTGAGATATATCTACTTGCACAAGCATGCTGATTCAATGGTCTTTTCCCATAATGGAAATATTTTGTCAGTGGAAGAGAAGAAAACAAACATAATTGGTACACTTTGCAATATGTTTTTGAAGACAATAGATTCAGGAGAGTTGTTGGAAAAATATCAGATGAAGGCAGGGGACCAGACTGTGCCACTAACAAGCCAGACGACAGGTCACTTACTGTCTTTGTGGCTTAATTTCTTCATGCATAAAATGCATGTGCAATGCCAGATGATTTCTAAGGTATTTAAGTTCCAGCAATAAAATTTTAAGATTATATTATTTATGGGAACTTTCCTCTTGCCTGAATGACTAGATTTTGATGCTATGTTTAATCCTAGAGTAAAAGATACATTAGGCTGATGAAACTGATAGATAACGAAACTTAACTCAGCCTGATAACCTCCAACACACCTCACTGTGAATTCTAGAGTAGTAACTTGGACACTGATTCCAAGACTGCATTTGTTTTATTTTGATTTGTATTCATGTAAGAAGAAAAACTACTTTCCATATTTTTGTCCTGAATTTTTCAAAAATAAGAGAAATGGAGGACCTCATTAACCACATTTGCTTCTATTGTATAATATTTCCATATTATTTACCTAAGAATAAAAATTAGTGAAATTATCTCATACAGTTTAGATTTCTCTGGATGGGGTTCCTTGTCTGAGCACCAGACACTATAAAAATTCTCTCTGCTTTCCTGACTCACTTTCACTGCAAACTCTACTACTTCCTCTACTGAATACTCAGTAAAGTTCTTGCGGGATGAAATGTAAATTCTTAGAAGATAGGACCAAGTGATGTATTTTTCCATTTTAGGCTCTTCCAAATTCTAATCCATCTTGCCAACCAACCATATCACTAAAAGCTCAGGTGTATTTTTCTTTTCCTTTGATGTCTTTCTATCTCTGTCAGGCCTGCTCCTCTGACCACCCACGCTCTTCATAGGTACTTGCTTCCAAGTATGGAAGTGTCTGTGGCTCTATGTTCACCATTGAAGAGCTCATCCCTCTTTGGAATTTAATTCATTAAGATTGTTATTCAATAACTTTATAGATATGTGAGATATGATTATTTAATTTATCTAGTTTGTAATTATTGTTACCATATGATTGTTTATAGCCTTCTACATCCTGATCAAAAGTATCAAATAGACGTTGAACTTAAAGAAGAAGCTATAAGTTGAGAAAAAAGCAGTTAGGGGATAGCAAAATCTTAAAATAAAATGCTTTTGTGTACCAAAGTCAAAATATATTCTGTAAAGGATAAATTTAAGAAGAATGCATGATGATGATTAAAAAAAACACTTTTCTGTCTTAGAATTTGTAAAGATTTCAAATGCTAATGAGGAAGAGGAAAGTCAGAAGGGAAGGTAAGCAAAAGGGTTAAATTCTAAGAGCATCCCTGAAAGGGTTCTAAGTCTCAACACAATCTCCTCAACTGAACCCCACGTGGAATGCTAAACTCCCTAGTCTGTATGGAAACCTGAATACCAAGGAGATTACTGCATAGTTCTCATGTGAAATTTCACAGAAATTTTTCAAGGCTAGAATAGTGTGGCAGCCACAGAGAAGCGGCCACAGACCATATCTAGGCAGTCAGGACCCAAGACAGGCAACGCGAGTCTCCCACAGATCCCATAAGTTGCATTTTAAATACCTAAGAGAGTATTTGAAAGTTGTATTCTCTAAGAGGAGTATGGAAATGGGGAAAAGGATATCATAGAATATATGAAGTCATGTGTAGGAGAGACTACTAGAGGTCACCAATATTCATGTGCTCCTTTACATTTCCCAGACTCTCTTCCAGTTAGTTTGGTTGGCCATGTGACTAGTTCTGGCAAGAAGATATGAACAGAAGTGGTGTGAATCACTTCTGGATCAAGTGACTAAATATTAGGTGTGCCCACCACGTTCTCCTTCTGGTGTGACATTAGAAACCATATACTACAACACAAAAAGGAAGGGAAATGAATTCTTCCATCACTATTTGAAAGAGAGTTGCCCCAAAGAGTCCAGACCAGGAATTACCAACTTAGACTTTACAAATTTTTATTCTTGTAAGCACTGAGATTTCATGTTTTATTTATTAATGAAGCATAGTTTAGCCTAGTGTTAATCAAAATGTGGTTCACACTAGTAAGTTCTGGTCTGCAAACTGTTTGATACCAATCTATGATGAAATTAAGTACAAAATTTGAAAGTTTTTAAGAAACTTTTATGGCAATTTGAAATAGAAATTTTACATTTATTAGATTTAATAAAAAAGAAATCTAGGTTTATATTTTGTTGTCCTTGGCTTTATTTTTTAAAATTTCCCTCTTCTGGTAATTTATCATATTGTACTTTATGAGTATTGGTCCATAACAGACTGCAAATAATAAAAACTGGTTTTTCACCACTGAGAGTTTGATAAACACTGGCTATTCTACCCTGAAAAGTATACCAAAGCAAAAATAGGAATATCTTAAGATACCAAAATAGATTGAAAAGGACTAGACATCAGATTATTTTGCTCTAAAGGAAGGACATCACATAGGCTTTTTATGAATTAGATACTTCTTGTAGAGATAGAGAAGATGGAAACTGTATAAATTAACTGTTTTTAATCTTGAAATAATAAAGTACCTAGCATTTTCTAAAATTCTATTTTCTACCTTAAAATAAAATAATACTGTAATATAGAAAATAAGTTCTATCAGAGACAAAGCAAATAAAATGTCTATCTGTCATCTCACTTCTTGGCTTTGACTGGAATAGTGGTAGAGATGGTCAGACATGAGTTTCCTGAAAGAGCATTTCTTGATTAATAAGTTATTGAAGCTTCTCTATGTCTCCATTCTCACAAGGCACCCCTCATCATCTGAATGCAAGAAGGATGACAATGATCTCTCCCTGTTCATTTTCATTGTTGACGACTTCTTATGATGAGGCAATTATAACACTGAAAACTCATGAGATTTGAAGCTGTACATCTTCACATCCCTTTATGATCAGGCAGTTCTAACACTGTAAATTCTACTGAGGCTTTAGCCGCCTATCTTCACTGTTCCTATGAAAATGTGGTCATAACACTGATATCCTGTAAAACTTAAACTGCTCATTTTCACTTACCCTCAATGATGAGTGCAAGCAATCCATAAAGGGGAAGATTTTCATTGTGCTGGATTGGTAGTGGTCAAATTGGCATCACTGCTCTCAGTCCCTTCTAAGGCTGAGAACTATGCTTCTTCATACTACCTTCACTTTATAGACCAAGGTTAGAGTTTGCTGATGAAAGGAATGCTTGCGAAAGTTGGAAGGTAGAAATAAAACAGAAATTATTATTGCTTAATACATCATGACAATCAGAGATGCAGATATCTAGTTCCAGACCACTCTGCAAACTCTCACTTTGTGGTAGTGGACATTTGTTGAACTCCTCGGGATTGGCATCTCCTCTACCCACCCCAAACATTCAAACTGATGTCATTACTGTTCCTCTGATCCTTTAGCTACATCCTTCCAGACATTCACTCCCCTAATTCCTATATTAATCCTTAATTGCTATATTAAAACCTTTATTTCTTCAATTATTATAGTGACTTTCTTTTATTCTAAAACCAGACTGATATAGATAGTCAAAATTTCCAAGCAACATTAACTGTTATCTCTATAGTTCTCAAAAAAATTATGCCAACCTAAAGGATTTTAATAAAAGTTCTTGCAAAAATGCATTTTGAACAATATGCCATTGATTATTAAGATACTACAAATGTATTCAGATTCCAGCCATAGTTATTATCATATGTTGAAATACAAGTGAGGCACACAGAGCAGACATCCCGAATTTTTTTCCCAAATGAGAATTTCTTTCAGATCATGATCATCTGACAACAGATACATAGTACAGAGTTGAGCCATATGATATTGCTGTTACGTGGCAATTTAAACTTCAGGAACTATTGTCTTATGGTTTAAACTGAGGTTATGATAATCTCTTCATTCTAATAGATTTTTAGTGGAAAGAATACCATTTTTTTCCATCTGGTAATGGGGATTTCTCATCATATAATTTATATGGTATAAGCGGAGAGTATTTGCTGAGGGTATATATCAAGTTATAACTCCCTGAATTCAGATGAAAAGTCTATGTATTTGAACCCAGAGCAGCAGTGACCTCAACCATAGTAATTTCATTTTTGGAATACATATTAGTGTTCAAGGACTGGTAATGTTAGGGAAAGGTATTCCTCAAAAATCCTATATCCTTGTTCTAAGTCAGGGTTTCTCTACCTTGACACCATTGACATTTTGGCCCAGATAATTCTTGTAGTGAATGGGGGATGGGGATGGGGGAGGCAGGGACTAGGGCTATCCTGTGCCTTGTAGGATAGTATCCAGGCCTCTACCCACTAGATAGCATCTTCCAATCATGAAGACAAAAAGAGTCTCCAGATATTGCCAAATATCTCCTAGGGGGAAAAATCATCCTAGGTTGAGAACTACTCTCTTAGATAAAACAGAAATATGGTGTTGGCAACAGTTTAAGGCCTCTTTACTATCAACTTGTAATTCAACCTTCTGCCTTACATTTGGTTTTCCTGAAACCTTTCAACGTCTCAGTAAGGAGATTGAATGGTATCAAACTGTGCTGCATGTGCCAAAGAAATTATTTTAAAGGCATTATCTGTAAAAAATCCAAGGGAAGGCCATGTTTAAGTGCTTATGAGTAGCAATTTAGAGTGCTGCTGCTGATGTTTATTTTTCTTTTAAATTAGATTTTGCCTTCATCTTCAGGAGATATTAGATTGAATATCAATAAAACAGACTACATGGATGATAAGCATATAAAAAACAAAACATCCCTTTATTTTCAAATTCAGTTATAAACTATTTCCACTTTGACTCTTGAAGCATAATTTACAGGAATTCAAATCAAACAAATGCTTAATATTCAGCCGCTGTTCTCCTAAAATGGCATGAACATCAACTTCTTCTTTTTCTCTCCTCTCCTTCTAAACTTTCTCTTGTTTTATGATGAATTTCAGGCTTACCATACAAAATATGTAGCACGAACTAACAGGGAAAATAATCACTGACCTAGGAAGTGGATAGTCTCACAGAATAACTGTTCCAGAGGACGGAAAAGATCAAGAATATAATTTCTATACATCCACAAGTGGCATAGAAAGAGCCAAACTAAAGGTGGCTTGTAGTCGAGAGTGGGATTTGGTTATGACTCATGGGGACCAATGAACAGATGGGAACAAGGGCAACTTGGAAGATGCCAACATACATAGATTATTCAGGCCAAAGTTCCTTTCCAGTGTCTTGGCAATATATAATCTCCATGTAACTAGATGGAACCCAGAAAGAAAACTAGGCATTGAGGGAAGAAGGTGAATAGATTAAGATAAATTTCTACTACCCAGAAGAAATACATAAAATAAATAAAAATAAAGTTATTTTACCTTTCCAGCATACCCAAATATGTAGACTCGTGTTTTTACCTGCTACACCAACTTTATTGCAAAACAAATTAGTTTTGTACAAGCAAACTAAAATAATGCAAAATAATAATCATCAGCTGCATAGACAACCATGTCCTTATTTCTAGTCCAGTAAACAGGGTTTTCAAGCTGGCATCAAATTTTAAGGAAAAAAAATCTTTAACAATAATTTTGAAAGTGAAGAATTTTCTAGTTATTTGTGTGTGTTATAGTGCCAAAGTACACAGAATGAATTTATAAAATCTCCATCTCTAAAATTATGTTGTACCATATTTTAAAGAAATGCATTGTACTTGCTTTGTTTCTTATTCACAGTTTCAAGTTTTCACAAAGAATAAGATTTTTGCAGTAGTTGATGTGAAAAGAGCTTTGCAGTTACAATACCCAAGAACAGGGTTATTACAAAAGGTTTTGGCAGATAGGCTTAACAGAAAGACTGATTTAGGTAGGCCTTCATTCCAATTTGAAGTAGGGTTTAGTACAGCCATATTCCAAGCACTAAATTACTTGGCTGACCCTCATTCTAAGTTTGCTTCCTTCATAATACATGTACATAGAACTGTGCTTCTTTACATCAGTGTAATTATTCAATGAAGTTTTGCACCCTACACTAGACTAATTCTATTGGAGCAGGAGCCTTGTCTGATTTTGCTCACCCTAGTAACTTCAAACATAACATATTTGGTAAATGAGTTCATGCATTCATTAACTGTTCATCTTACCAGTTTGCTTTTCAAATATAGTACTTGGCAAGAAGTTATTCTACCACCACTTCTTCCCAAATTCCATGCTTTTTTTTGTTCCGCTGGGGCAATAAACATCATGATACCAAAGTAATTCCACAAACCTCTTGTTTTTCTGATTCATTTTCTTCTGGGTTTAGAAGCCCAAATAATAGGAATAAGATGGATGTCTTGTGTCCCTGTCAATGCCAGTTATACGTCTCCGAAAGCATTCTCATCTCTATTCTTTTGGGTGTCTTATTAATACGGCCATTTGGTGATGGCATCCATGATGGAGTTCTGAACTTTAATGGTCATCTCAAGGTTGTGCAACAGGGTACACACTCTACAGCTTGTCTTAGAAAAGGACAAGAGTTCCCCCAGGGTCCAGATCTGATATTGAAAATTATTCCTGTCTGGCTGGCTAATGAGGTAAAAACAGATCCATCCATAGCAATATACCATAACCTCTTTATGGTGGTGTGTCTACTAAAATTACTCTCAAAGTGAACTCCTTACAATAATGCAGTGAAAGAGGCCGTGAAAGCACTTATACAGTGCTAAAAACAACCATTTAAAAAGTGAGAAACACATAGCGATATCCTGAAGAACCTGACACATTTATATGGCTTCCTAAATGTATTAATAACATGGAACTACCAGAGGACCTGGATTGAGTTGGTCAGTTCAGGCATAAAACAAAACAAAACAAAAACAAAAAGACGATTTGGCCATTTTGTTTTTACTATTAGACTGCTTGAATATATCAGGTGTCATATAAAAATGTATATCCTAAAGTTTTGTGATTGTATTCTAGGCCCAATGCCTCTGATGTCTTTTTTTTTAATGGAGTTGCTCAGCTGTTTATTGAAATGACCAAAATGACTAGGTGTGGTATAAATATATGTATATGTGTATATATATATATATATATCTATCTATAAATATATGGATATATATGAATAATGCTGTTATGTGTATATATATATACATTATCTCTCTCTCTCTCTCTCTGTGGATATATGTTTTCAATGCTATGTATATGTGTGTGTGTGTGTGTGTGTGTGTGTGTGTGTGTGTGTGTGTGTATATATATATCTGTCTATATAAATTTCTATCTATTTATATGTCTCTCTATATGTATATCTACATATAATCCCCCTACAAAAGAACTGTGATTTAATTACTAGCTCCATGCCTTCCTTCCAATTACCTCCAGGCTGCTAAAAATTCCATTAGGGATTTTTATGATCCCTGTGTGGACCATTTAGAGAACACAACTGTGGCCTTTTAAACAGCTCACTTCACTGCTCTCTAACAACTTTAGCTTGAGCAAAGTAAAGCTTTGAAAGGCAGCTATATAATACCATCTTCATTCCAAGTATTAATTTGATATCTGCATAATTTAATCTCATCATTCTAAATACCAAACTGTTTCCAGAAGTTAATTGGTTTTCTTTCCTTTTTGTTTTTATTTTTTATTTTTAATTTAGATATATTAACAGATTTTGTTTGCATTTTAATTTTCTCGGTTTTGGCAAGGTCCACATTTCAATTATAATTATTAGGGCTCACCACGAGATTTATATATTTTAAAGATTACATTAATTAGCTCTCAGGCAAAAAATAAATTTTATTCCTCATCAAAAGTATTATCAGCAAGCATATCCAAATGACTTTCAGATAGTTTCAGGGCATTAGTAATTCAGAGAACAGCCAAGACCATTGTGCTTTTTATTAAGCACCCACGACACTGCACTGCACTGCTGTTAATTTAGTCAATTTGTAAGACCAAAGGTAATTTTAGACCTCTATATATATAGATATATAGGTTCTCTCTCTCTCTCTCTCTCTCTCTCTCTCTCTCTCTCTCTCTCTCTGTCACACACACACACACACACACACACACACACACACACACACACACACACACACATTGACTCTTGGAATGACATTGGCCTTATCTCTGTAATGCTTGTAAACAAATATTTTGAGGCTAAACAGTCATTAGAAGAAAACTGGAGTAGCTTTAACTTGCTATCATAAAAAATAACACTTGAACTTTAGCTCTATAAAGTCCTTCTCTTGACCCAATTGTTTGGGACCTTTTAGAGTGTGTCTCAGAGGTAGTCATAGGCATCGACATGGCCTTCTCTATGACAACATAGGAATATTTTTGCTGCAGTGTTGCCTGCAGTTGAGACTTACCAGAATGCCCTTCCCTCCCACAGCTGCATCTGCTCTGTGACTTTTGCACTGTCTTTCACTCCCATTGACAATGGCCATGATTTATTGCCCATGTTCTGTGTTATCTGGCTGTCACAAATGATAATACTTGCCTAGCTCTGGAGAAACACTGGCGACTATGGATATTCAACAATATTGAGGTGTTGCCCCACTGCTAGTGCAGCTCCCTCCTAACATCTACTTTTTGTCACACTTTATTACTGAGTGGTGCTCCCTGTGCTCCTAATGTCTCTCTCAGATTTTTGTGAGAAAATAGCTGCTTCAAATTTTATCAATAGAAGCCTTTCTCTGCTAGGATTCAGATGTCCATTCACAGGAAGCAATAGACATTGTGCTCTGGCCAATACCATTTCTCTCTCTAACGATGGGAATACCTATAGTGGAACAAGCTTGTTTTCCTAACTATCTCTTTCCTTAGGATCTGCTGTTTCCCATGAGGCACCTCAGTACCTCATAGAGATAGACCTTTAAGGACCTGAGCCCTGAATATCCTGATGTCATTCCAGAATGGTGAAGGTAGCAGACCTAGACTCAAAGTATAACCTGCTTTACAATGGAGAAATTATGGAATATGCAAACTGTGTGTGTGTGTGTGTGTGTGTGTGTGTGTGCGCGCGCGTGTGTGTTTATGCAACATTTCAGCATTTGAGGTAGCTATAGTGTAGTAGTTTAAGGCATGTATTCTGGAGCCACACTACATAGATG
Organism: Pteropus alecto; assembly: GCF_000325575.1. Classification (NCBI taxonomy): domain Eukaryota; kingdom Metazoa; phylum Chordata; class Mammalia; order Chiroptera; family Pteropodidae; genus Pteropus; species Pteropus alecto. Next base: position 2,315,876 of record NW_006431043.1, on the reverse strand, counting down.
CCAATGTCACTTTTTAGCTCTGTGGGCCTGAACAATTCACTTAGCCTATCTATGCCTCATAACTCTGTGGGCTCTGAACAATTAGCTCTGTGGGCCTGAACAATTTACTTAGCCTATCTATGCCTCATGTTTTAAAGTGTGAATAATAATGGTACCCTCTTCCCAGGGTTGTAATGTGATTAGATAAGCTAATCTATGTAAAGTGCTTAGAACAGTACTTGGCACATAGTAAGTGTTATCTAAATGTTAGCTATGATGATAGTAATAGTTCTCTATGTGTGGTGCAATTATTCATTCCAGTCCTCTAGGTGATGGGGATACAGCTATGACTAAAATAAATGAGACCATGACAATAAATAAATAAATAAACAAACAAACAAATAACATCTCAGGAAGTAGTAAATGCAGTGAAACAAAAACTGGGAAAAAAAGAAGAAAAGAAAAAATACTAAGGGTCAAAGGAATAATTTTGAAGTATAGTCAATGAGAGTGTCATATTTTATTTGTTGTAAAAGAAACAATGATATAATTTTTTGTTGCATGTTGCCATTTAAAAAAAATAGATGAGTTTGAAAATATAGATAAAACTCAGCTAAAAAATAGTTTCAGTTTTCATTAGTTCATCCCAGAAAATTACTGGTCTGGCAATCAAATCACTGTTTTGGTGTAGTTCAGATAACATGGAAAATTCAACTCCACAGATTATTCATGGTATTCTTATAAAAGTCTGGGGTTTTCATATGGCATTCCATATTTATTTTCTCTCTTCTTGAAAATGTTTTTGCTTCTTCTGAAGATTTAAAGCACAATGCTGAGACTAGAAACCATCTACTCGTACATTTACACGCTGAGAACTGAAACCACCTATCCCCTTACAGCTTACTGTCTGTTAGAGGTCATCGAACTATAGCCCATGAGTCAAATTTTGCTCCATGTTTATGTACATAAAGTTTGGAACATAGCCATGCCATTTATTTCCATATTATCTGTGACTCCATTTTGCACCGCAACAGAGTTAAATAGTTGCAGCAAAATTTGTATAGTCCAAAGTCTAAAAATTTTTACTACCTTTACAGACCTCATATTCACACCAGGATTTCCCAGCCTAGGCACTATTGATGTATTGGACTGGGTAATTCCTTGTTGTAGAACTTGTCCTCTGCACTATAAGATGTTTAGCAACATCCTTGGCTGGCATCCATTGACTAAATGTCAATAGCACCACTGCCCCCCCCTCCTCTTGTGATAACTGAAAATGTCTCCAGAATTTGCCAAAACCCACTGGGAGGCAAAACAGTCACAGTTGAGAAACACTGACATGAATTTACTATTCGGTTGTCTACATTAGTATCACTTTACTATTCTAGAAGACTCTTGCTCAGGCTAATAATTGTATTGCCCATAATAGAA
>NW_006431043.1:2305639-2310462 GCF_000325575.1 Pteropus alecto | reverse complement strand
CAGCAGGAAATATTAACAAACGATTTGTATCCTAATCTTGCTGTGTCCCCAATCCTAAACTATTACATCATGATCCTTACTGAATCCTAATTAAGCCTCTACATTGAAAAACCACCTTAAACCAAACTTCGAATTTTTAACAAAAGTCCAAAGTCATCCTTTCCCCTCTGAGACAAGACCAAAAACAACTGTAAAGGTGGTGATCTCCTTTACTATGGTAAGCAGTACATTGAGATTTGTCTTATCAACAGGTTGTGTTGGTCATATTTGGAGTGCCAGCATTCAATAGTACATAACAAGCACTAAAATTGCAATGTCTTACCTATATAAAGCATACTTAAAAAAATAATACTTGATTTATATTCAGGCAATTATACTTGAGCCATCCTTTTCACTTACTAAACACTGTACTGAGTCTAAACTATTTCTTTTACATTTCAAATTTGTAATTACCTCTGGTCTCACTGCTTTTAGAAGATTTAGAATAAATTTAGAAAAAAACACAGATGCCATATTTACAAATGGAATATTTTAATGTTATTGGAATTTCTCCAGCTCTTAAGTATAATTAAACATATTTCAGAGTAAGTTATATGCATATTGAATTGGCATCCACCCTAACAAAGAAGGAATTGTTGAGTTCTACTTAGGAAAATTGTCTTACCCTTGAGTAAATAAAAAGGCAATAAATCCTTTGTGATTGAGGAAACTCACAATTTGCCTGAGTAAAAAATATAATGACTCAAACTGGCCTAATTGGGTAAAAATAATGAGAATTTTCATCTACCTGAAACCAAATAATCAGCTTCCTTGTGTTTCTCGATTTTCTACCAATTGTTGATGTAGCTTTATAAAATTCATTTTGTGTTTTATTCACTGCTCAATCCTCAGAGTCAAGGAGAGTTTCAGGCACATAGTAGGTGCTCAATAAACATTCGTTAAATAAAACAATAAATTAACTAATTTACTCTATATGTAATGAGAATATATGAAATCTTCACTGATAATTTGCTTAAGGTTTACAGCCCTTATCTCAATTTCAACTGCATTAACATCTAAAATCTTCAGGCTCCCCATGAAGATTCCCTGTGGTGATAAGATGTATTCTTGATTACTTGCTTTTCAGAATTTTTCTTAGGCAGAAGGTACCATGCATCTATGCAGAGACATCTTTTCCAGTTAACAATTTTCATCCCATTGTCCTTAATATTCAATCCCCAACTAGAGCTCTTAGTTAGGGAGATGCATTTAGTGCCTTGATAATGAAGAAATGTTAAGATTTCTACATTTTGGGGGGATGTGGAAAGCCATAAAAGATCACGGATCTTATCCTAACAATGAGTAAAAAATGAAAAATCATAAATTTTTGAACTCCTCAGAGAGCTGAGGTTATAACATTTCTGGTTGGAATGCAAAACATTTTAGCCACTTTGATAATTTCTTATGAAGTTAAAAATATATTTACCTTATGATTCAGCAATCCCACTCCTATGTATTTACCCAAGAGAAATGAAAAAAATACCTATATGTAAATGTTCATGGCGACTTTATTCATAATAGAAAAAAATGAAAAACAATACAAATTTCCTCAACTTGTGAATAGAGAAGCACACCTTTCAAAATCCAAACAAAGGAACACTATGCAACAATAAAAAGGAACAAAATACTGATACACGTAAAAATATGGGCAGATTTCACATAATTATGCAAAGTGAAAAAAGCCAGTCACATAAAATTATATGCTGATTCTATTTAAATGACCTTTTAATAAAGGAAAAAACAAGGGATAGGAAACATATTAGTGGTTTCTAAAGAACTGGAGGTAGGTGGAGGCATAAGGAAACTGAATTATGAAATTATGAAATGTTTTATATTTTGATTGTGGTTATGATTATACAAATACACAATTTAATAGGGAAATTTTAGCATATAAAATTTTATTTCAATAAAGTTAGAAAAAATGCAACAGTATGCACTATAAAGACAGCCAGTTTAATCCTATTTGATTTTGTTTGTACCCAAGGTGAAATAAAGAATTACAGGATAGAGAGTTACTTAAAATTTTTTCCTGCCAAGTACAAAGAACTCTTATATAACACAACAAAATCATAGCATTTTCTACTGGAAATGAATTTAGAGATTATTCAGGCTGAACATCTCATTTTACCAGTAAGGAAACTAAGACCTAAAGAAGCTGAATGACTCACCCCAAAATTCCCAGATATGAAAGCTGCAGTGGATTTGCCCTCAAAATAATCCTACTAGATTTACCCCAAACTGTAGACAAGCAGTTGAATAAAGCTAAGAAATCCTAGGAGCCGATGTTTCAAGTTAAATCTCATCAAGGAACAAAACTACAGCACCAGACCTTTGAAACTATGCACTAAAATGTGACTGATTCTGCAGCTTGGGGAGAGAAACAGTTGTGTTTCATGGAAAAGTGCCCTTAATTGATCAGAGAAATAAAGAACTCCAACTTTTCTCATTTCTCATTGCTCTTTATTCAAATGGTTGACTCAATTTGTCAATGCACTTTGCTTAATCGATATTATAATATTCATATTATAATAAAATGGGGAAGGCAGAGGGCAATGACTGTTGCATTGTCTACCTTGATGGGTCTGGAGATTCCAAACTTTTATATTCAGACCCTTTGAAGTCTAAAAGGTGAACATCAGCAGATGTTAACAGAATCTAAGATGAGGTAGATGCAAGATTATTTGTTAATCTATGTTCTGCCCTACTCTCGCCCCTACTCTTGTTCATTTTCCATTCCTACCACCTAGAACTGTTCATGTTTACAGATATGATCACTTTTCCTTGCCATTAATAATTAGCACATTTTGTACTTGTGTTTTGCAATAGAAACCTGACTAACCAGTGATCCAAACAATTTAAAAGGTGTGATGATTAAATTTATGAGTTCACTGGGCTAGGCTATGGTGCCCATTTGTTTGGTCAAAAAGTAGTCTAGATGTTTCTGTGAAGGTATTCTTTATATGTGACTAGCATTTACAATGTGTAGACTTTAAATAAAGTAGATTGCCCCCCATAATGTGGGTGTGGCTTCATCCCATTAGTATAATGCCTTAAGAGGAAAAAAAACATGTTTCCCGAAGAGAGAATTCTGCTTTGAGACTACAACATAGAAACCCTGCTGAGTTTCCATCTGTTGGCCTGCTCTGTAAATTTCAAACTTGCCTGCCCCCACAAGCACATGAGAGCCAATTGTTGAGTACTGTTCCATTGTTTAGATTTTAAAAAGTATGTTTACACAATGCAATATACAGATGATGTATTATAGAATTGTATGCTTGAAACTTATGTAATCTTATTAACCAATGTCACCCTAAAAATTTAATAAAAAAGAAAATCCAATTGTCTTATATTAAGCCAGACATTAAAGAGATTTGTAAAAATAAAAAATAGTCACTTTTCTCATTAAAAAAGTGTGCTTATCCGTTCACCAGTTGATGAAATTTGTATTGTTTTCAGTTTTTTCGTGTGTGTGTGTGTGTGTGTGGGTGGGTGTGTGGTGTATGTTCTATTTTTCTAGACTACCCTGACTTATACACAGGGTTCTTAATTTTCATAAAACAAGAAGTCCAGAGGTCAATCCAGGGCCAGTACAATGGCTTCATGATGTCATCAAGGACTTCAGCTTCTAGTTTTCTGCTCTTCTATTCTTAGTTGGCATCTTCTGTCCTTACGATCATGGATGCAAGGTAGTTATTACACCATCAACATCATAACTGTGTTTCAGAAACAATAAAATGTTAAACATAGATGATGCAAGTCAGCTGGGTCTACACTTTTAAAGAAATTTCCCAGAAGTTCCATCCAGCAACTTTTATTTATATCTTATTAGCCTTAACTATGTCATATGGCTGTCTTTACCTGCAAGAGAAGTTGGGAAATGTAGTTCTTTTAACTGAGCATATTGCCCAAACATAATTGGGGCTCTATTCTAATAGAAAAGAAGAGAATAGATATTGGATAAGCTACCAGCTGTGTCTACCACATCCCTTTACTTCTGTGGACTGCTCCTTAAACATACTCTAGTTCTTAGATCCACTGATCTTAATTTTAGTACTGAAATGTTACTTCCTCTTAGGTACCATTTTGATCTTCCTCTGTTAGAGGATTATTTATTTTTCCCCATAGATTATCATCATTTAATCTTTCTTCTCACTTCTACATCCCCTCTACCCCACGCATACACATATCATAGAATAGATATTTTAATCAAAGCAACATGGGAACATGGAAAGTAACTAGTATTTGATGGTTAATGGGTCTACTAAAAAAAACAGATAATCTTTTAATACTGAATATTCAGAGTTGCAGCTAATAACAATAATTAACTTAGTTGGAAAACATTTTCCACACGAAGAGGGTGTTTAAGTTTAAAGGACATATGACTAGCTAGGAAATTCATTTCCCAAATGATTAGCAAGATGTGTTAGCACAAGTCTATTAACTGCTTGAGATCACAGAAAATTAATACATAAGGCACAGTTGCTTATCTCTAGGATATGGTACTACTGGGACTGATTTCTGTCTGTCAGAAATAATCAGTAATTATGAAGACAATACAAAATCAAACAAAGAAACTTAAAAATTGCCCTAAGGGGGCATGCATGAGAGAGGTAATTAACTTTTTCTTTTATTTTTTATTATAAATGAAAGCCCATGTGGCAGAGATTGCTGTTAAATCTATTATGTAAATTCTGTATCCTTAATATTTTGGTATCCATCCTATTTTTTGCAATCTCATTGTCACTCCTTTAGACCAGACCTTCCCCATATAGTCCCTGTATTCC
>NW_006431043.1:2299695-2305597 GCF_000325575.1 Pteropus alecto | reverse complement strand
TATCTTACCAAGTGTGAATCTGATCATATGACACCACTTCCTAATTCTTTCTTCTATAGGTCTCTGTAGCTTTCAAAATAAAGTCAAATACTTCAGCTTAGTTCACAATGATTCTTATGATCTATCTCCTACCACTTTCTCTAGGTTCATCTCCCATTGACATTACCTTTCTCACACTCTATAAACACATAAAGATAATCCATTTATTTATTCACTTACTGAATAGCTATATACTGAACAAACTCTGTGCCAGGTATTTTCCTAGGGACAAGGAATGCGACAACAATCATAATAACTTTGGGCCCTGACATCTTGGAAATTACAGGCTAATAAAGAATTCAGTCCAATAAATAAAATGTTAGAAAGAGTCTTAAACCAAACACAAAGCAGGAGGATAACCAAAAAAGTTGTATTAATTACCTATTGTTAGATAATGAATCATCCCAAACAGCAGTTTAAAACAATAGCAATCAGAAAGAAGACAGAAAAAAATGGCACAGATGACAGAGGCTCTGTTCATCCCTCTGGTGACCAAATCAATGTTGTGACAGAAACAAGGAGCAAACAGCAAAGAAAATTGCCTGAGATCTGGATGAATAAGCCATATAACTAGGGAGAGAAATAATTAATCACTCCACAACAGTAGAAGGTAGGAGGAGGCTAGGACACGAGGCTGCCCAGTCTCCAGCAGCTGAGTGGGGCACAGGCTGTGGCAGCAGCAGCTGCAGATGCCTCTTAAAGGGGCTGTATCCAAGATTGGATGTTTGTGGCGACGGACCTGCTTGCTCTGAGCACAAGCGCTGGATTGGCCGCATGGGGGGCACCAGAGACTTACAGGGGGACACTGAGTTGTCGGAGTGAGGGCTGAAACGAGGCTTTGTCCTGGACAGAACTGGAAGCAGTATCCATTGTTCCTCTGGTGAGCTCTCCCTGCTCTCAGTGTGTGGACACAGTGCTGCCATAGCCCTGCAGTCGTCATACTAGAGAACAGAGGTCGCTCCACCCAGAGGATTCCTTGAAACTCTCCCTACCCCAACTCAAAGCTCCACCCAAACCACATCCAGATGTGTCCTTGGGCAAGTCTGGTGCCCCTTGATGAGCAGCACCTAGACTCACACTGGTGGCAGCTGACTGCGGTTTCTGGTATGGCCTCTAGAGGCAATTGTAAGCACAGCATAGGTGGCAGCCATATGTGGATTGTTTGCTGATTCTTACCAGGTGGCCCCGGAGGGGCACAGTTTGGGGCTAAACTTGACCTGCAGCTGAACCCCTCTCAGGCCTGTGCCACTGGACACCTACTACACAAATCCACACTAATAAGACCAGGAGACTTAGGAGCTTTGCTTAGTACATAGAAACAGACACAGAAAGGCACCCAAAATGAGAAGACAAAGGAGCAGAAACCATGTGACAGAACAGAACAGAGATCCAGATATAATGGAGTCAAGCAATCTAACAGATGCAGAATTCAAAACACTGGTCATAAAAATGCTCAGTGCACTTATGGGAAGCGTAGATGAATTCAGTGAGAACTTTAACAAAGAGATAAAAATCATAAAAATGAAAAAATGGAAATTATAAAGGGAATGTGTCAGAAATGAAGAACACATTACCTGAGATTAAGAGTATATTAAATGGAAGAAGTGAATAAAGAAGAGGATCAAATTACCTTTATAGAGGATGGGAAAGCCAAGGACACTCAATCAGAATGGCAAGAAAAAAAGAAGCCAAGAATATCATAATAATTTATGATATTATTGGGACACTATTAAATGTAAAAATAACCATGTCATAGGGGAACCAGAAAAAACAAAACAAAAAACAAAAAAACCCAAGATATTGAAGAGCTATTTGAAGAAATAATGATGGAAAACTTCCTTCACCTAGTGAAGGGAATAGACATACAACTCCAGGAAACTCAGAGAGTCCCAGAAAAGAATCCAAAGAGGCCCACACCAAGACACACCATAATTAAAATGCCAAAGGTTAAAGACAAAGAGAGACCCTTAAGAGCAGCAAGAAAAAAAACAGTGAGTTACCTACAAGAGAGCACCCATAAGACTGGCAGCTGAATTCTCAAAAGAAACAATGCAGGACAAAAGGGCTTGGCACAAAATATTTGTGATGAAAATCCAGGATCTACAACCAAGAATACTTTATCCGGCAAAGCTATCATTTAGAGTCGAAGGACAGATAAAGAGATTCCCAGACAAAAATAAGCTAAAGGAATTTATATACCGCCAAGCCAGTATTACAGGAAATGTTAGAGGGACTTCTTTCACAAGAAAAAAACATGTATAAAAAACAGGAACAAAGAATGGTAGTAACTACATTCCTATCAACAAGTACCTCAAATGGAAAAGAATTAAGTGCTCTAACCAAGAGATAGAGTGGCTTAATGGATAAGAAACAAAGACCCTACATATGCTGCCTACAAGAGGCTCACTTCAGATTAAAAGACACACACAGACTAAAAGGACGGGAATGGAAAAAGATATTGCCTTGATGGACCCAGAGGGTATTGCGCTGAATGAAATGGGTAGGATAAAGACAAATATCGCAAGATTTCACATACATGTGGAATCTAAAGAACAAAATAAACAACAACAAAAGCATAAATAAACTCATAGATAGAGAATATTTAGAGGGCTATTAGATGGGAGGGGGTTTGAGGGAATGAAAAAAACAATAGCAATCATTTAATACAATTGTTCTCATGGTTTTGAGTATAGACTGATTCATGTAGGTAATTCTTATTTAGAATTTCTCATCCAGTTTGTCATTTCAGTGCCTAAATTTTCATGTCACTTCAAAGGCCTCCTAACTCGTATGTTTGGGTTGGGAAGACTTGAGCAGCTGAGAGCTGGAGCAGCTGGGGCTCCTCGGGCATCTCCTTCTATCTCTATGTTTTGCTTCAACACAGCACTTCAGGGAGGCTGGTCTTTTACATAGCAGCTCAGGATTCCAATGGCAGATTTTAAAGAAAGAAGAGGAGGAAGCTGCATCATCTTTTATGATCTAGGCTTGGAAGTCAAATAATGTTACGTTTACTGTACTTTATCAATGAGGAAGTCCCCAAAGCCTGCCCAGGTTTAAGCGAAGAGGATATAGACTCTGCCTTTTTTGTCAGACTAGATACACAAGTTTGAAAAACACAATCTGCCACAGAAATCTTTCCAGAAGCATCTTGTTTCTTCATACTCCCAAGCTTTCATAAATGTTGTTCACACTTTCTCAAATGTCTTTTTTCTTCTTCTTGATTTACCTTATTAATACTCATTTGGTAAAATTTATCTCAAGTGTCTCCTCCTTTGAGAAGACTTCTTTGACCACTATTCTCATGCCATTAGATAGCCATTGTCCTCTCATGCTCTTCACCTATATCCTGCTTCCTTTACATGCCCAGCCTGCACAATCTTAGCCTTCTTTTCACAATATATTGTAGTAGATGATTTCTTTACTCTATAATTAAACCTGAAACTTCTTGAAGGCATAAATCTCTGTCAATTTTTCATCCTTAGGAGCCAACTTAGTATTTGTTATATAGCAGGCGCTTAAATCAATTAATGGGAAGGCAAATTAGATTGTCTAGGATAATCTATAGCTTTATAGAAATGTAATATACTTTTTGCTAGAATTTTAGGTATTCTATATAGGAAGTGGGAATAAGAAATATAAAGGAAAGAAAGAAACAGAGGAAGGAAGGAATGCATCTTTTTGATGCAGCTACCTTCCTGTATGTGAAATTTAGTCACTTTTCTTCTTTTCAATTTTCACTCTTTTTAAATTCTGCAAGATGAGACCAGAAAACAATGTAAGAGTGGAATGATTTGAGGTATTTTATAATGGTTATAATCTAAACACTAAATAACCGATCTGAGCTGATGTCTTTACATCATTAACACTACTTATTAACAATTTCTATACTTAGAAGGAAATGTAGAAAAGGAAATATCATTTTAGCTTTTTTATTTTTATTGGTTAGTAAATAAGAAATTTTGAGATTTTGAAATATTTATACAATTCAAATCTAACCATATATATTGATGCAAAAGACCATATGACTTATTCCTAAATTGAAAATTATGTTTTTATTATTAACTAGTTAGAGTGATCTTTGTATCTACTTCTATGCACTAACAAAGGTAACTGAGAAGTATATTAAACCTCTTTCATCTTGCCATACTATCATCTTTTCTGGCGGATAAATTATACTTAGTTGGCATATTCCCAGAGGAATAAATTATTTCAAGATCAAGAGATCTCATAACCTCTCAGCATACTCAGTGTACTCACTTGGGGAAGACAACAAATGTATTCTAAAATTGTTAAGAAGATATGAGGCTTGACGTTTATAAATTAGAATTATACTTAATAGTTAATTATGTTGAAATAATTGTTGATTATCCATTGATAACATAATGGATCTTTTATGTAAATAACCACTTCCTATTTTTAAATTGTTTTTAAGTACAAATTTTGTTGTTCTGGAGTAGCTGTTCTTTTAAAAAGAGCACTAGTGTCTTTTGTTTTTAAACAATATGAAGAATTCAACCTGTCTCATGAATAAAGCAATTGCCTAAATTTCTTTCCTATTGTGAGTTCCTACTTTTTTATTTTTTCTTAAAGACAACCATGAAATCAATGCACTAATTACCTTTCCAATACCCTTGCCTCTGAATTTTGTTCCACAAATGTAGTTACATGAAACAAGCAGAACAACCGATCAATGAACTGATTACAGTTGAATGCCACACTTCTTAGCTGCTTGATCATAATTCAATGTCTGATAAAATTGAATGTTTTTTTCTGGTTTAAAACATGATTCTCGACTCCTTAATTTCAATTCTATTAGCAGATTTACATATTAAGCTATCTTCAGGTAATTCTGCAATTATTTAAAAATAAATAAAATTATTGAGAAACATCAATTAAGCTGGTAAAGACTTATTTGGATGTAGTCCCAGATTATATTTTTGGCTAATGGGAGGAAGGAAAATGAAGCAACTTGATTTCCAGTAAATAAGATTTGGTCCTGTAAAGTGCCTTCAGCCAAAAAATATTCCCTAAATATAAGGTAACTCAAAGTTAATGCCAGTGTTCAAAATGCATATAGAGGCATATGTGTGTGTATGAGCATGTGTGTATGTGTACAAATGAGATATCAGGTAAGATACAGAAACTCTTTGCGACCATAAAGATTTAATTATCTATAAAAGATAATGACTTTGAAAAAACTAACAATAGTACAGGTATCACACCTAAACAAAATTATCTCTTTTGTTACTATCATCAGAGATTCATTCCATGTTCAAATCAGATACTCTCAACAGTAGTTATCTTTGCGAAAGAGGACATTCTTTTCATTTAAACAATTTTTTACTATTTGAATTTTTATACAATACACATCTATTACTTTGCAACAAAATTTTAAGCCTAATTTGAAAATAGTATCTTTAAAAATTAACAAAATTTTAAAACATAGTTTTAAGATAAAATTTTTTTGTTATAATAACTATTCTTTTAAAACCAAAGCCTTGGTGGGTCCCGAGAAAAGTGATTAGATCTAAGGTCATCTCTACAAGATGTCAAATTGGAAGGGGTCTGCTGGGTTGCTTCAAATCAATGATCGGTTTATTCACGAAGTTATATACATCCACATTTCAGTTTTTAGCGTTTTCTGTAGTCCACAGAGTCAAACTGAGATGATATGGAATTTTTGAAGAATCAACAAGAAGGCTTTCTCAAATACCTCTTCCAGTGCCTGTTATATTCAATCTATTTTAAAGTGCCTTCTAGGTTTTGAGTCTTCTAATATGATGTAAACATGAAGGAGAAATTTGCAGCTCAGATAGATAGGGCTTACAATAGATGCCTTAGGGAGCACCAATAAGAATAGCGA
>NW_006431043.1:2292482-2299666 GCF_000325575.1 Pteropus alecto | reverse complement strand
GTCTTAGAACATCAGATTAAGACTGAATAAAACAGTTCTGCTGTGAACTGTCTGATTTCTCTTTACAGCAACATCTCCTCTTTGTACTCATGATTTTATCTCTCCTTTTAGTTTCAGAGGAAAACTTATAGTGTTCTAGCTCATGAGAATTCTTAGTCCTATGCACTCTTCTTTCCTTGCTGAAGTCTTTCTTGCTTTCTTCATCAACAATTTGCCTTCTACATTAAATGTACTCAATTATGAGATCTATCTTATGCACGTTTTTAACCTGTACATCAATGGCCACAATGATTACCCTTATTGTTATCCAAGATGTGGGCTGTCTCTACCCCTACTGACTATTGATCTGGACACAGTTCTTGCTGTGTTCAATGGGGTAGTATCAAATATTAAACAAAGACTTGAAAAGGGCTTTGATGATGGAGTTTGCCCTCTCTTGCTGCTTTTAGGAAACTCTGTGACCACCCAGGAACAAGCCCAGTGTTCAAGCTCAGTGTGAGCAAGTACAGTCAGGCCTGCTGGATGATGACATGCACACAACCCAGATATCCCCTGTTCCCTGATGACAGACATATAACCAACCATCAGACACAGGGGTAAGGCCATCACAAGGACAATCAGCTAACCACGAAATTATGAGTTGTCTGACAGGACTACATAATGCAGAGATATGCCATCCAGCTGAATCCACAGAATAATGAACAAATTCATGGTGGTTTGTGAGATAACAGAAAACTTTACTTAACCATTCTAGCTGTTGCTGTAATTATTTTCTTCCATTTATTGTCAAGAATTATATTTCATACCAAATATTCACTTATCATGTAATATTCACACAATGATATAAACATGCTATGTTATTTGAAGCATGTTAAATAAGGATGTGTAGAATAGTAACAGTAACAAACGTGGCACTATCTTTATGGGACAAAGAAAATAATGATAGATAAAATTTATTAGGTGCTTTCTATGCACCATTTATCACATTAATCTTTCAACATACATTAGCTCATTATGAGCTCATTATTGATCACATTTTACAGATAAGGAATGGAAGCCTGAAAATTTTTTAAATATTTGCCTTAAGTCACAGTAAGTGGTGGAATTCATCTCTTTCTCTGGAGCCTGTGCTCTGAATCATCATACTTTATCTAAAGGACAGATAGCAAGAAACCTGAGGATTTAGTCTTAAGTCTTCCAGTAACTTCTGCATCAATGAGAAGGTGTCACCTTTCTTTATCTTTAAGAGCCCATATAGCTACCCTTTACCATGATTCAAAATCATCTTTAACCTGACTCTACTCCCCTGCCATTTACACTTTAATGCCTTGTCTATCAGTATTTGTCCTCTATGTGGAAACCGAACTCTTGAAAGTCACCGTTGTCTTCTTTGCCAAATCAAATAGTATATCAAGCTCATTCATTTTGAATTCTCTCTGGCTTATTTAACACAATTGGCCATTCCTCTTTTTTCAATTACCTCTTCCATTCTCTACCCCACCCCCTTTTGAAATTACTATTCTCACTTTTCTACTTCTCTGATTCTTTAGTTTTTAAATGGAGTTCTGTAGAAGTAAAATAGATTTATAGACTGGTTATTCTGGAGGGAAGCAAAGCTTTTCAGGGTGTGTTTAGGAATATCCATACCTTTAATCAATTCCCAAAGGGTCTGTAACCAAAATAGTTTCATTCGTTCATTTGTTTACATTTATTGGGAACATTCTATGTGCCAGGCCCTGTTTTAGATACTGGGAGGAGAGCAATGATTAAAACAGAGAAAATCTTTGACCTCATGGAATTGAGTTTTATCTGGAGAGGCAGAAAATATAAATATAAACAATTATACACCATATTGTCTGATAGACAAAAGTGCTATGGAGAAAAGGTAAAGCAAATGAAGGAGATAGAGAATGAAAGGGATTAGTATTTTACATTGGGCAGTCAGGAAGTCTTACATGGGGAACTGATATTTGAAGAGGCTGAGTAAAATTAGAAAGTAAACCATGGGGATATTCTGGGAATGAACATTTCTGAAAGAGATGCTGAGAGTTATTGCTGAGGTAGAAACATGTTCTGTGCCTCCAAGCAACACACAGGAGTCATTATGGCTGACCAGAGTGAATAAGAAAAGAGAATTGAGAAGTGAGATTAGAGAAATACCCAGGGCCCAGGATAGGCAAGCCTGATAGGCCACGGTTAGACCCTAAGGAGCACCAAGACAGGTTCCCTTCCTCCTCTGAAATTCAGTACAAGTATCTTGTCAGCCTTTTTCAGTTCTATGAGATTGGGCTTCAGAATATCACACATCTGGGTAACTATTGTGCAATCTCGAGTAAATTATTGGTTCCAATTGTAGAATCTTGAGCACATTACTTTACCTTTCTGTGTTCCAACTTTATCATCTTTGTAACTGGAATTCGATTACCTAGCTGATAGGATTATTACAATGTTTTAAGTTAAGATAGCACATGAAGGTACCCATCTTAGCGCCGACACAAAGGGGTGCTCAGAAATTGTTAATTTTCATACCTCTTTACATACCTTCAGTGAAAGAATGTATACATTTTCTTGACTTTAACTACTACCTCTTTGGACTGATTCTCAGATCTGTGTCTTAGGTCCTATCACTCACATTTCAATAATGTATTTTCTTTCATCATTTTCGTATTATCTATTTAGTTATTCCAATAACACTTTAAATTATGAATTATCATCTTTCTCTTAAAAGTGTGATCAAAAATCTCAAATTTTGTAACATAAATGTACAAAAACACTTGATCTGCTGGAAATTGCTCAGTATCAGTCCCTTGATCATTCTGTGCCCAGTGTCGCAGATCTTTACTATACACACGTGCACAGAACTCAGCCACAGGTTCAAAGGAACCGCTGTGAAGTCTTCTAGAGCTCTTTCTCTGTGTAGCTCCCTCATTTCTGATACTTTGCTTTGAAATTTTAGATGCCTCAGCCTTCTTAAACACTTCCTCAACTCAAAGAAACTACCATGCTCTATTTGGGTTTTCCCTTTCGGCATCAGATCCTAGAAAGTATTTCCTGGCAGAAAATCATCTTTTGTTTCCCTTCTCTTGGAGATCTTTGCAATGCGTTGTCTGTTGTCCAATGTCTGAGAGCTGCTGTTTTATCTATTTTGTGCAGTGTTCTAGTGTTTACAGCAGAAGGACAAGTTTGTTCCTAATAACTTCTCAAAGACAGGAGCCTGGTGCTACTAATTTAGTAGAAACCCACTGCATTATATACAGTATTCAAACATTTTACACAAAGATTTTTTGCAGCATTCTCAAAAACATTGTGTTTGGAGATAGGAGTAGCTCTTTGTTCTAGCCTCAGGCCTCCCCCTTATAGAGACTATACATTCTATTCTGACAAATCTACATGTCTGATCTTTATGCCCATGTCTTGTTCAGCCAACACTGGGGTACTCAGAAGATGGATAGAAGGTATTTAAACAAGTCTCCACTTCTTTGTTCTCTTTTCTCTTTATTTTCTTCCTTTAGGCCTACTGAATAAACACCTGCCACTATATACTTTTCCTCCCCACCTTTGGAAGTCCCTGTTATTTGTTTTTATTTCATTGGATTTCTCATAGTATAATTACTAAAAGATGGCTATTATTTTCTATTAAGGTAGCTAAAGCTTATTCAAGTCTTTCCTATAATTTTGCAAGGTAAGTTTGATTTTTTAAAAATCCTATAAGACTTTAGTCACTCAACTCTATTTACCTGTATGACCAAAAATGCAACTCAAGTAAGGGACATTTTTGGGGCTTAGAAAAAAAAAGCATGAGTATTAGAGCTCATGTTTTATATTCATAATGTCAACTTGCCTGCATTTTTAGAATTGGTTTATTCCCTTCACATATATAGTCCAGTACTTGACAAATATGTTTCAGAAGCTTATTTCTCTCATTATTTTTCAGGTCTTAAATCAGAGTCTTATGAAACACACACACACACACACACACACACACACACACATGCCTGCAATAGATTTAGGTGGTGATTTTCACATTCACAGACTACTGATATTAGAGTCCTTTCCAATTCCACATTGAGACACAGTCATCATGAACAATAGCTCAGAAGAAGCCTCTTTACTGCTAATGCAATTATTAAGTGTATTGTTTTGAGAATGAAAACTAATGATTTGAGCTAAGTTTTCCAATCTGCAATCGTGCCACTTTTGAATTGCATAAAATAACAGAAAAATGATAGCATGAGTCTTCCATATGTGAAGTTGTTATTTTCCTTTTCAGAATGCCATGTGAGCCTTTTTATTCATACTGAAGTGCCTCATTCAAAACACAGAGGCAATTGTACAACAATTCCTACTCAGGATGAAGTTTTGTGCAATTGAGTAATATCTCCACTCAGCATGAAGTTAATTTATGTAATTTGTTATGCTTTAAGATAAAATAATGTATGCACATATCTACTATAGTCACACTCTTTAAAAAACAAAATGTTTAATCCTTATTGGAACAATGTCCAATCGCTTTAATTTCACAGGGATACATGTGCTTTCACTGCAGTCCCATTAGTGTAGACATGGGCTTCCTGCAGGGCAGTACAGAAGAGACAGCACAGTTGTATCTTTTTTATTCTCAAAAAAGTTTAGATACTTTTAATTTTTTCAGAGACTTTTTACAGACATATAAGTGAGAGAAAAGAAATAAAGAGAAACAATTAAAGGCAAATAAGATACATGATGCTTTCACTTTTTAATTTTTCTATAATCTTTAGATGACTTGGATCAAGGGAAATGATTTCTTTTTGGTATTGCTGGAATAATTTCACATTGGTTCAACAATTGAGCTATCCCATATTGTGTTTTTTTGTTGAAATGTGATACTTCAGTAGATTAAATAGAATACACTTTGTTTTTAAAGTTAGTCATAAAGCCCTATCGAACAACTACAAAAGCATACCTCATCCAGACAAGCATGATTTTCCATTTTGCACAAGACTTTGAAGACTATTGACCCATTTTAAAGCTTCTTACAAACATTTAAACAACCAGCCTTTATTTTTTAATAAATTAATTTGCATCACTTAAAATTTAACAATTTAATAATTTTTAAAGGAAACAATTTATCTAATTTATTAGTTCTTACACATAATATATTGATCCTTACTCTTTCATTTTCTTTTACGTTTTTTTTTTTTTGTAATCTTCTGGAAGGGTACACCTGAAACTGATATAATATTGTATGTTAACTATATTGAAAAAAAAAAACAAACAAAACAAAAAACTAAGCATAACACTGCTCTGGCTTTGAAGACTCAAGCAAGTCAAACAACATGAACTTAATATTAATTGTTTCAAACAACTTCTTTTGAAAATAATCTTACCTTACTATAAGAGTGAATTTTTTAAAACTGAATTTATCAGTGGGGTTTTGTCTCATGACATTCATTCATATTTTTACTCAGTCTGTCAGAACTCCTAAATGCTGTTTTCTCACAGATTTCTTCATGTACCCTTGAGACAACTCGATTATAATGTTTATCATATTATACTATAGGTAATAGTTTGATTGACTACTGTTTTTCTTCTAAATGAAAAACTTCCTGAAGTTAGGGACAATATCTTATTAGTCACCATAAACAGGTCCTGAAACACATCCCCAAACATTTGTAAATTAATATTGCTTAAATAAAATACATGCACAATTATTTTTGTCTTTTTGATGTATTCAACTGTCTGTCTTAACACATGAAAGCAGCCCCATTCCTTTCTACTAGTCTTAGAAATTCTGTAAGTGCTTCTTTTGAAGTCTCCTTTGAAAAGTCTTTGCTAATATTGTTCCTGTAAAGAGAGACACAAATGAGAAAAGATGTCACCTTTCTGGAGCACTGAAAATAGTGAAGGAAGCATTTAACAATAGTTTCTTACTTCTTTAGTCTCATACTGTAGCTTTCTATATATAAGCTGAGGAGATAAGAAGACATACAAGACAGAAACTATGCATCGGACCTGATTTTTAAAAATCTTTTTCTGAGGACTATGCACCATCATTATCCATACCCCAGGAGTATTAATCATTAATCTTTGAGGAACCATGAAGTCTATGTAATTATCTTGAAAGCCACTGCCTGCTATGTGGAAATATATTATTGAGGGAGTTACATTCACTTGAATGTTAAGAGGTTTAAGGCAATAATACTCACTCACCCCCATTCTCCCTCCCACATACCTTCTGTTCTCTTCAGTCTCTATCTTTTGACTCCACAGTGGGAATCAGAAATAGTCCAAGTGGAATGTAGATTTTTAATAAGAACTACTGAGAATTCACATGCTCTCAATCCTGTCAACCAAAAATATGATTCAGTATTTCCTATTAACTTATAGCCAACATTCTCCAGAGAAACAGAATCAATACAATGTAGAAAGATAGATAGATGATGATAAAGATTTTTTTTAAGGAATTGGCTCACAAGATTAGAGACAAAATCTGCAGGGTGAGCTATGAGGTTGGAGACCCAAGGAAGAGCTGATGTTGCGATTCGAGGCAGAAGGCCATTTGCTGGCAAAATTATTTCTAGCTCAGGCTGGATGAGACTCATTTTATTCAGGCATTCAACTGATTAGATGAGACCCATCCACATTAGGGACAGCAATATTTTTCTCAAAGTCCACCAATTTAAATGTTAAACATCCAAAAAACACCTTCAAAGAAACATCTAGAATAATGTTTGACCAAATATTTGGGCACCATAGCCCAGTCATGTTGACATATAAAATTAACCACATCACACCAAGTCATGTTTACTAGGCCTTTCCATCTAACTTTTTCCCACTGCAAGTATGCATGGATCTGAGGATGCTGAAATCACAGGCAGCATTCAGCTGATCCAAGCAGGCCCATAAAACATCTGATTTGCAGGACTATGCTAAACTGGCTTGGTGCCTCCAGCTCCGTAGTTTATAATTCTGTTCACTTTTTGTACTTACAAATCAAAATGCCACGTTGGTTTGGTCTCTTACCTCTTCCCATCTCCAGTCAAAAAATGAATAATAAATAGTACAAAAGATATTGAAGGACAAAAGTCATTAGATTAAATTATCTCTAAGATTCCTCAAAGCTCTGAAATTCTATGAGGGAGAAGAAAATATAAAGCCAGGGTTGTCTTTCTCCAAAGCTTGTGTTCGGAGGTATTACTTCTTAA
>NW_006431043.1:2266203-2290956 GCF_000325575.1 Pteropus alecto | reverse complement strand
ACTCTGCATCTGTTAGATTACTTGACTCCATTATTCCTGGATCTCTGTTCTGTTCTCTCATATGGTTTCTGTTTCTTTGTCTTCCCATTTTGGCTGCCTTTCCGTGTCTGTTTCTATGTACTAAGCTAAGCTCTTAAGTCTTCCGGTCTTACTAGTGTGGATTTATTCAGTGGCACAGTCCTAAGAGGGGTTTAGCTGCAGGCCAAACTTATCCCAAGCCTTTACGACTCCGGTGCCACCTGTTAAGATTCAGCAAGCAATTCACAGTTGCTGTGCTTATAGTTGCCTCAAAAGACCACACCAGAAACTGAGGCCAGCTGCCTCCAATGTGATTCTAGGTGCTGCTCAGCGAGGAGCGACCTCTGTTATCCAGTATGATGATATCACAACTATGGCGGTCTTGTGTCAGTGCACTGGGAGTTGGGAGGGCTCAAGAGAGGAACAATGGAAACTGCTGGCACTTCTGTACCAAACAA
Source organism: Pteropus alecto (assembly GCF_000325575.1). Lineage (NCBI taxonomy): Eukaryota > Metazoa > Chordata > Mammalia > Chiroptera > Pteropodidae > Pteropus > Pteropus alecto. The sequence continues at coordinate 2,290,480 of NW_006431043.1, read as the reverse complement.
GTCTCACCTTAGCCCTCACTCCAACAACGTCTCCCTATAAGTCCCTGGTGCCTCCTGCATGCAGCCTAATTGGCACTGGTGCTCAGAGTGAGCAGGTCAGTCACCGCGAAAATCCGCTCACAGATGCGACCCCTTTAAAAGGCATCTGCCACTGATGCTGCCACAGCCTCTGTTTCACTCAGCTGCTCAAGACTGGGCAGCCCTGCGTCCTAGCCCTTTCCTATCTTCTGCCATTGCAAGGTGATTTCTTGTATTTCTCCCTGGTCATATGGCTTGTTCTTCTAGACCCTAGGCAATTTGTCCTTGCTGCTGCTCCTTGTTTCCATCACAACTTTGATTTGGTTGCCACAGGGATGAACAGAGCCTCTATCATCTATGCCATTTTTTCCCTCCCTAGCGGTATTACTTGTGATGGGGCCTGGAGGGTAAGTATGTTTCTGGAGGAGAAGGAGGCAGGGCTAGAAAGAAGGTAAAGAGGGAATAAAAAGATCAGTGGTTGCCAAAGGTTTCAGGGAGAGGGTGGGAGGAATGAATAGGCGAAGCACAGGGGATCTATGGGCAGTGAAACTGTTCTGTATGACACTATAATGGTGAATACATGACATTATGCATTTGTCAAAACCGATAGAATGTACAACACAAAAACTAAACCTTAATGTAAACTATAGACTTTAGTTAATAATAATGTATCAATATTGGTTCATTAATTGTAATATGTGTATCACACTAATGCAAGATGTTAATAGGGGAAACTGTTATGGGAGCATATGTGAACTCTGATTTCTTGCTTAATTTTTCGGTCCACCTAAAACGGCTCTAAAAAAAACTAATATTTTTTTTTGAAAAGTAAGAACAATTTAAACGATCTGTAAAAGGAAACAGTTAAATTATGTAAAAGTATAAGATGGAATGTTATGCAATAATAAAAATAATATTTATGAAAATAATCATCCCTAGTCTAATTCTAGAGGAACACATTCAGGAAAGAGGGGAACGGCATCCAGAACTAAGTTTTTTTGTAAGGAGGGCCACTCACTTAAGAAAGGAAGTCTAAGCAAAGAGCTAATAAATTTGTTTTTACAAAGTCTAATGAGAGATGGACTTGTGCCAGATTAGTGGCAATAGATTAGAAGGAAATAAACAGATTCTAAATATTGTGGAAGTAGAATGGACCAGACTTGTGATAGATTGGATGTGGGTGTGCTGGGAGAGAAGAGTGTCAAGGATGATTCTGAAATTCTTCCTCATCTCATTTTATAAAAGAGAAGTTGGAAATCAAGAGTCGTGTTTCTAACAACTTAATCATGAGTTGCTTATGAAGCATTAATGTAGGGATCTCAAGTATACTTAACAAAATCTTACAAAAGCGGCCTGGACTAGAGTTAAATTCTATAGCCCTATGTATATAGATGGCATTGAAAAACCATGAGAATGGATGAGAATAGCTATAGAGAGGGTGGAACGAGGACAAGACATACAATAAAGTCATTGTTTTGCTAGGGAGGAGGAGCTAGTAAAGGACACTAGGAATGAGTGACAGAAAAGTAAGGGGAAGACCTTGAAACTAAGAGTATTCTAAAGAGAAAGAGAAGTCAGCTATGCCAAATGTTGCATGGTAGTTTGGTAAAAGAGGTTGTGTAGCGAACTAGAATTTGGCTTTTCAGAGTCATATATCAATTATACTTCTTTCTAGTCATGTTACCTTGAGAAAATAATTTATCCTCACTGTGTCTCAGATTCCACAAGTGTAAAATTAGATAAAATTATTACCTAGTTCATCGAGTTTTTGCAAGAATTAAATGCAACACCTAAATAGCATGGAACAGTACCAATTAACAGTAGGCACTCAATGAACGTTAAAAAGTTTTTTTTTTTTTTTGATTTGGCAATTTAGAGGTTGTTAGTCATATAGTAAGGACAGGGTTAGCAAAACAGTGAAGGCAGAAAATGGGTTGGAGTGAGTTAAAGGGTAAATGCTCTGTTGTAATTATTGTTCTCATAGCTCTTGGACAAATACAGCTCTTGGAGAAAAGATATTCATTGCAACCAGAAATCACTATTCCACTGGATATGTCTATATATGTAATGACAATCTGGCCCCCACACTTACCACCGCATTGACCATTGTGCTTAGTTTTTCACTGGTCTTTTCAACTCTAATTTTAGAGGATTCCTCCTTATGTTGAATGAGAATTTGCCTTCTAAGACCTTCAATTCAATAACCTTCTGTCATTTGGGGTCAAAGTACTACGTAACCCTAAGATATAATGAACATTTTGTTTCTTAAACATCTGCCTTTCAGTCCTTTATTTATATAAACTGTAGGCCTCTTTCAAATCATCTATATTCAAGGTTCTCAAAAATGCCCATCAGAATCACTTTAAAAAAAGATTTTAAAAATAGATCCTTAATCTCTCTATCAATCCAGAAACTCCAATAGGTAGGGTCCAGGAATCTGAAACTTAAATGTTTCTTTGGCAAATCTGACTACAGGAAAGTAATGAAACTGATCTATTGTCTACATGAAAAAAAAAAGGCTTCAGTGATCCATTTTTTCTTTTTCTTTTTTTTCTTTTTAACTCAGAGACTCCAAGGTTACCAAATGTCTCTTTTATTAGCATCATTACTTTAATATTTGGCATTTCTAAATTGCAAATGTATTACATTTTGCAGAAATACCAATTACTCCCAATCTATGACCATTTAACAGCTAATTGCAATATAGAAGGCTTTGGCACCCAGATGTCATACAGCTGGATGTACCCACTTGGCTACAAATCCTTTCAGTTATTGCATTTCCCTGCTAGATAGAAGCTGTGTCTTCTTGGCATAGGGGAGTGCACAGGTAATGCCCATCATGCTTTAGCAATGTATGCAGTGTTCACAGTGAAATTAATTTTACTTCCCCACCATCACCAATTCAGTTCTTGCAGTGTTCTTTGAATCAGCTGTCCTCAGCTCTTTCTCACCAATGGCAAGGGGTAGTGGAAGCTAGGCAGTTAGCTGAAAACCAGTCCAAGTTTATTTCACACTTTAAAATTGGCTTCATGCTTTTCTTTAGAAAAGAAGGGAATTGCTGTAGGCTGCCTAGTTCTATTCTTGCTGCTCGGAATATTTTCTCCACGGGTATTCTGACAGTTTAGGCACGATCCCCAGCATCACAAAATAAGACTGGAAACAAGAGAACCAACCCATTTCTCCTCATATTGTGATTAAATTTTACTTTTATTTATGATTTATAACTAAACTACACCATCGCTGTCATTTACTTCCTCATTACTCCTTGCTAAGAACAGCTTTAAGGACTAAATTTTTCCTGTCTTTGCGCACACTCCTATTATCCAGAAATGTTCTTCCTCTTAGCTACTGTCGCTTTGGCTCCATTATTTGCTTGTAAGTTGCACCTTCATATATTCTTTTCAATAGAGCTCAGCATCTGGAAATCAACCTGTTCAGTGTCCTCTTGCTGAAACAATATTCACACCTGCAACATCATACACAGCTCTAGAAAACATCTCAAGACGATCCGGGCCCCCTCAAGCATCATCTATAAGAAGGTAGCTTCTTCACTGGAACAATTAAAACTAGCATACCATATCAGGTAAAGCACTTCTTAATACTGTGAGAATTAGTGGTCTGCTTATAGATCTTAGCCTCTGAGAAAAGTGAACCCCCAAATCACTGCTCTTGAAATGATTTGTTTTCATCTTTATTTTGACACAGTTAATTTTCCAAGTGCTTGTCTTCACTCAAATATTAACTCCAACTGCTTCAGTTTTAATTTGTACTTTCTCTGGGATTTGTAGAAATTTCTAATGCCTCCTTTAAGTTGCTTCAGATTGAATTTGATTTTAAAGTATGTTTTTGCTCCAAAATCTTCATTCTCAGGCTCAAGTTTCTGTACTGTCCTAGCAAACTCTTTCACAGCTGAAACTATTCAGATCCCAAAAGCAATTGGCACCATCTTTGACACATGGTAGGTGCTCAATAAATGTTCATTCATCTATTCATCATTCATTTAACAAATATTTATTGAGTTCTAGCTATGGCTAGGCATTGTTTTAGGGTTTAGGATTTCAACAGTGAATAAAACAAAGTCCCTGCTCTTACAGAGCTTACACTGTAGTAGGAGAAACAGACAATATACAAAGCAGTAGATGTATGTATCAAATGTTTTTAAGAGTTATTGAGAAAAATAAAGCAGGATAAGGGAGATAGTGAATGCTGGAGCCCAAGATTGGCTGTTTTAGACAGTCTGGTCTAGGAAATCTCTGATGAGGTGACATTTAAACAGAAACTTGAAGGAAGGTAGAGGGGTGAGGTTTACAAATTCATGAGGATGGGTGGATGAATGGACATTGAATACTGAATAAATTAAGGAAGACAAACTGTTGGGGACAGGTCCTCAGGTGATCATAAAGTTTGTATCCTGAATAATCTCTTCTCCTTGAGTGTTGGAAGACCCTATAACTTGCTTTTAACAATAGAATATAAAACACTTGAGGAGATGCTATGCCTATGATTATGTTATTATATCTAGATAGATAGATAGATAGACAGATAGATAGACAGATTGATAGATGACAGACAGATAGAGATAGAGATATTTGTCTTGCTAGCATGTACTAGAGAGATTTTTCTACTAGCCTTTTGGGATTTGAATTGCCTGTGGAGAGAGTCACGTGGCAGGGAACTGAAGGTGGCCTCTAGGAGCTGAGGGCCACAGTCCTACAGCCACAAGAAATTGAATTTTGCCAACAACCATGTGAGCTAGGATGGCTAACACCATGATTGTAGCCTTGAGAGACCCTGAACAAAAGATCCAGTTAAGTTGTGCTTAGATTCCTGAACCATGGAATCTGCAAGATAATAGTGTGTGTTGTTTTAAGCTACTTACTAAGTTTATAGTATTTTTTATGCAGCAAAAGAAAATTAACACAACTAATAAACTGAGCTAAGTAATCAGTCATCATACTCATCCTCTACCCCAAACTTAAGAGTAATTAATGTGTCATATAGTTAATTTTCCATCTCCCCTTCCCCCTGCTCACTCCCTGCCACACACCTAGGCTTGCCTAACCTTCATGTACACACTCAATTTCAGCTCAGTAGCTAGGACCACATTTTACTTTGTGCAGCATTCTAATCTTTTGCTATCACATATCCGAGTAGTTTGAAAGAATAATATATTATTAGCTCTCATGGTTCTGGGCACAGCTGGGCAATTTTCATATGACTGAAGCCATACAAATGGTGGCTGAGACTGGAGTTATCTAAAGGCTCAACCAGGCTGGATATCCAAGACAACCCACTCTAAGTTCTGGCAGTTGATTCTGGCTGTCAGCAGAGAATTAGCTGGAGCTGTAAATTGGAGCGCCTGCATGTGACTTTTCCCATGTGCCTTAGGTTTCTCATAGCATGGTGAATGTGTTTTGAGTTGGAGCATCCCAAGAGCATGCATTCCAAGAGGCTATAAGTGGATACTTCCAGGCCAGTTAAAGGTTAAATTTGTAACTGAGATAGCATCACTTCTGCCACATTCTATAGCAGTTTCAGGGAGTGATAAGTAGACTATTCTTTATGGAAGAGTAGCAAAGACACATTGCAGAATACCATGTGCAATAAGAAATAATGTTGCAACCATCTTTGGAAAATACTCTTGGTCATTGTAATGATTGAGGAGAAATCAAGCTCAATTCAATGCTTATCATTGAATCAGAATTGAAATTAGAAAGTCCTGAGTTCAATTCATGCTCTGTCCCTTATTAGCAATATGATTTTGATAATTTAACTCCCTGGGGCTCAGTCCCTTTATCTGTTAAATCAGATAATAATATCTACTACACTAGTAATTGTAGTGATTAAAGAAAAAAGATATTAAAAAGTTCTTAGAACTTGGTAATACATCTATAAATGATAATAATAATTATTATGAAAATTATTATTAGTTCTGTTATTTTAGTTTTGGCTTTATTTCTGATTCACATAAGAGAAACTCTTCTTTATTTTCAGGGTATCTTGCACCCTAGAGTAGTAAATAAATTATGTTATGAGTCTCTGAACCAGGAACTTTCCTTATACCGTAACCACCTAGGCATGACTTTCTGCCTTGGTTATGCCTGTCCTATCTTCCCAAAGATTATAATCTCAGTCTGAACCCCAGTCAAAGGGTTTGAGCCCTACTTTCTACTAGTAGACTTTCTGGATGGGCATCACCTACTTACTTTTGTAGATTTCTGCATGTGGCTTATTCTGTAATTCTCTCTACAGTGTTTACTTTGTCCATCAAGTTTAGACTCTCTAAATTTGCATTAGACCTTCTGAGTTCCACTGCCTAACTTCAAGTGTGGGCTTGGTCATACAGTTTATACCAACCTACTCTTGTAAATCAATCTAGTTTTAGATATTGAGTTCTCTCCCTTTTTCTCATTTTGCTGGAAGTGGTATGATCGTTTCGGTGGTCAGGTATGAAAATGTGACTTTCAGGGTTCTAATTCTTCACACATGGATGCTCTTTAGCTTCTTCTTCAGTTCCCCTAAGCTCATTGTCTTTCATGACAATCAATTCCTTCCTGCTTGTTCATTGGCTCACTCACTCTCTCCTTTAGTCCCTTCTTATTGGCTCCCACCATGACCCATTACTACACATCTTCTGCAGGAGCTCTAAGAATTCATCTGTTCTTTCCCATCCTCCAAACCTAGAAAGACCAGTCAGTTAGGTTGGTCCAGAATGTCTAAACCCCCACTTGCATCTAAAAGCATCACTGTATCTCCTCTCACAGTCATATGTGAGGGTTGCTGGGCTTTAATTTCTTCTTGATAAGATGAGCAGAGAATACGAATCCATCCTCATTTAGTGGCAGTTTAGTTCTGGGAAGATAGATATAGCCCTTGATCCACAATGATTTTCTGAGAGAAGTGTTTTTCAGTTTAGCATCTACAGGAAAAGACAATCCTCTAGCAAGTGTGGCAGGTTGATTTATTGCAAATTCTATGTGACTGGGTGACCTACAGAGAAATAGCATTGTGCTCTTGCTGCTGAAGATTTACTGAGAAAGAATTAAAAGTGCTTTTTACCTCACTAGGAGGTCAGTCAGGCTTTTACTTCCCTAAGACCTGGGGTTCCCTTTCCTCTACTAGAGACTAATCAGCTTTTGGGTTCCAGGGTTTTGAAGATGTTTTCATATGGGTGGCAACAGCAGTCTCCCTTAAAACAGACTTTTGTGTTGAGAAGGCTTAGAGGCCCATGGATACAATTAAGCATTATTGTTTAAAAAGTGGTCAGAACAAACCTTTGTGCTTAAAATTTCTTAAAAACTATATGAGACATAACTCCATGATTGGGACATAAGGAAAATAGTGGAGTGTTTTGAGTACTGAAGGGTAGGGATGAATGTGAATGGAGCGCCTTCTGGAGCAGGTGATGTAAGGAGCATAACTCTGCAGCTCAGGGAACCTGCGAGATGGGCTGATTTCCAAGCTTAGTCAGGAGAGAATTCTGAAAGAAGTGTTCTCATTGGGATGATCTTGTTCACCTGGGAAGGAAGCTGGGCCAGGGTTTCCAAGCCCAGAGAAAAATGGGCATATAAATGGGAATGGCTTTCTGCAGCTGCAAGTCCTAGAAACACATAAAAGTGCAACAGTCATGGACTAAGAACCCATGGCCTATCAGGATGAGAATTATAAAGATGGGAAACTTTCTTCTTGGGGCTATTTGTGTCCCTCAGGGTTGTGATACAGTGCCAGATGTTGTCTATCCTGATTCTGTGTAATTTCTACCCTTTTATATTGGCCCAGAAACAGAAAATTCTAGAAAAAGATTTTCAGGATCCCCTTCCCAGCAAGATCTCCAGCTTATGCAATGCCTTGGGAAGGGACTTGTATGAGATTTGGAAAATTTAATGCAAGGAAAAGCCATTATTTCTCCTCCTGGAATTGCAGGTAAGGGCTGGGCTGAAACAGGCAGGGCTTTGACAACTTCTGAGCATCCTGCAGGAATCTCTCACTTGGCTTTTGCAGACATCTGAGGTGATCAGTGACAATCCTCTCTGATTCTTGCATTTTCTGTTTCCCTGATGTCAGCAGCACTGCAAAGGTTGTAGAAGCCTTTGTTTCTCTGTATTAAATCCCTTCCAGCTAGAAATATCTACAATAATTTCCACTTTCCTGACTGAACTATGACTTTGTAAAGTAGGTAAATGGATGCCTCTCCAAATGAGTGATATTAACCTTACCAGTAAGGATTGGAGCTGATTTTAGCCAACTTGAGTAAAATAATTAAGTGTAACATTATTCATACCTCATGGAGCAATTCATACTTGTTGCATAGTCAAAGTAATATTTGTAGGAAATGTATGATGGCAACTATTTGAAAGATGTGATAATCAACCACTGAAGCTTCTAATATTAAAAATATTTTTAAATGGCTTCCTATTACACAATAAATGCCAAAAACTAATTTTGTTGTGTCTTAAGTGGAAATTCAGAGCTGTCAAAAGCCAATGAATAGCATAAACAATGACAAAATAAAATTGAGTATACAGTCATCTTAGTTGCAATCATCTTGTGATTTAAAAAGAAAATTTAAATGTAGGGAATACTTAGAGATGTAATTGGTCTTTGTAGTGACCAATCTTCAGATTGTTTATTTTTTGATATGTATCATTTTTTTTCCCTTTTTCAACTGAAATAGAATCCAGCCTAGCTCTCAAGAACTCGAAGTGGATACTGACTTCAGAAACAATTGTTCCATTGTGTTTAAAATGTGTTCCCTCTGATAGTCCATTTTAATCTTGCTTAGTAGATTTTGCCATGGCAAGGGCCAATTGGGAAGTATGGAGAAGTGGAGTCAAGCAGCTTTTTTCACCATGTAAAACATGCAAAATCCTCTGAGTGTCTTGACTTGTAAAAGAAGCAATATTTTCGTAAAGTTATTGAAGAAATTTGCATTAAAATTATGAATAAAATAAAAATCTTTAATGACTTAATACTTAGTAGAGTATATCCTGGTAATGTTATTTTTGTTGGGCAGAAAAGTACCACTAAAACATGTATAAGTGAGAAAACTGGCACAGCCACCTAGAATTCTTCCAATTCTCCTACAAGAAAGACAAATGTTTTCTGGTATTCTCCAGGCACCTGTGAGCTTTCAATCTGTTGAATATAATCTAGCTGAAGTACATGACTTGCACTGTGACTGCAGCTGCCCAGAGAGATTTTCCCAAGGGAAGCATGTCATCCCCACTGGAGGAAGTATCTGTCATGGTAGACTGGACATTCTGTATACCCTTTGTGAACTGGAGAATCAAGAAAAAAATGATTTTTCAAATTACTCTTTTAGCCAGTAAAATACAACAATTTGACCTAAAATGTTACCCAAATATTTATTATCTTTTATCTAAGTCCTGAGTATATAATACTGTACTGAATTAAATTCAATAAATATTTCTAGAAATAAATACATGAATGAATGAGAATATCATCACATTGATGAATATGTTGAGCTATTTTGGAAATATGTAGGAGCATTTTAAAAATTGTTTAGAAATTGAAAGAATTATAGATGTTATATTGAAAAGAACTCCGATGCCAAATTCAAGTTTAATAGGAAACAGTGCTGTGCTTAATTAGTCATGTCTGCATAGGTACAGGAGGTGACATACCAGCATACATGTCATATATTAGCATTTCCCAGTCCTATGGGAGGAAAAGAACAGGATCTTTGAAACTGGCAGGTTTATCTAGGGCACATTTGCTTTCTTTCAGGATGTTTCCATTAGTTTAGCTTGGTTCAAGCTGAGTGGGTGGGGCTCTCAACACTCTACTCTCAATTTAAGCAGAAAAACCTGCTTTTTCTTTTCTAAATAATGGGCCCTACCAAAAATTTCATTTGGAAATTTAAAGAGAGAATTCCATTGCTTTACAATTAAAATAGTAAAAAGATTTTTTTACTATAAAGATTTTTTTTACTTGAAGATCATAAGTCTCTTCCAGCTCTATATCAATACATATGGCATTCTATCTGTGAACCTGAGGAGAAATGCCCTGCTTTTTCCATCTGACCCATTCAATATGAGAACTAATTTTGGAATTTAGGTGTATTACAGCAGGTAAAGTGCTGCTGATTCTCTTTATGAGCAGGATCAAGTATGAGAGGAAAGAGAAAAGAATTGAAGGCGCAGTTGGTGTATGAGACCATGAAGAATGAGGCAGCTGCTGCAGAAGCTGTGTGAGATAATTGAGCGAAACTGCTGAATTGTGCTACAACCTATTTTTCCTTTTTTTTTTTTCAAGTGCTGATATCTGACTATTGAATTTCGGGAGTGTAAATAAAAGAAATTTTATACTAATGTGATTTAATACAATGGTTTGATATACAATTATAAAAAAAAGCTGAGGTGACTGCTCTATTCATTTATAAACAAAAAGCTTCTCAGCATAGTGCCTAACATACAGTTGGCAATAAATATTTTGAAGTGACTGAGAGAATAAAGGATGACCACATTGTCATCCAGCACATCTGAGTAGAGTAGAAATTACATTTATTCTCTCAGCTATTTCCCTTGAAATTGTCCTTCAGTTTGGGAGCTATATACACATTAGAAAGGTAAAAAGAGATTAGATGAGATTAGAAATAGAAAACATAGTTTGATATTCCAAGTGGTAAATATGAGTGGGCCCATGTCTTTACTCCTACCTTTCTTTTGATTCTGATTTCTGAATTTGAACAAATGGGGTATTATCGGAGGCTTGGGAAAGCCCTGTGTGTGTCTGTTTATCATCTTGTTCTTTTGTCATTGACCAAAGAACATGCTCAGGAAGATAAAATACAGTGGTGTAGAGCTGTCTCTCTGGTCATTCTAGCCAACGCCATCCTAATTCAACCAACAGTCAGCCACATCCTAAATGTGTGATTGAGCTCAGCCCAGAGAAACAGAGCTGCCTTGCTGATCACCCCAGATGTATGACCAATAAACGCTTGTTTTTGCATGCTACTCAGATATTGTGGTTATTTGTTACACAGTACTGGTGTGGCAATAGCTTACTAATACATTCCAGCTTCAAGATTAGTACCTGTGATATCTTAGGCTATTCCTTTACCTTTGTGAGCCTCAGTTTATTCAGCTATAAAATAGAAATAATATCTTTCCTTCTTGCTTTATGAAGTTATTGTTATTTAGATCAAATATTTGTGAAAGTTCTTTTCTGAAAGGTAAAACGTGCTTTAAATGTAGTTTATTCTCACTTGTTTTATAACATAGCAGCAGCCATGTTTTCCTATCTCCCTTTTTAGCCAGAGGTGATCTGAAGCTTCTCTTAATTCCTCATGCACATGCAGGACATTTCCCTTTCTCTTCTCTGACAGGTGGCAAATTGTGTGTAAGTATACTCTTCAGCAGAAGCAAACCACAGCTGTGGAGTTTTCCCATCTTCTGAGAGTCGATGATGTTTTACCATATATTGGAATTGTTGCCAATGTTATGCTTTGAATAATGACTGGTTTGTTAGGCATCGGTATTGTTGCAGTAATTCCACCTGGATTTATTTTGACCAGAAGTTTCCAAACTTTTTTTGTAAAGCATCCTTTTAATATTTTTAGGTGTCAAAGAGTCACCAATGCTAATCAGAGCTTCTGATGCACATAATATTCCATCCCTAAGTTAATAAGATTTCAGCATCAAACAAAGAATATTAGCATTTCAAGCACTCTCCTGGATAGAGGTACCATCTTAATTAGCTTTTAAACCAATGAGATATATTAAAATAATTTTTAAAAATGTCTGAATCTCCATTACTACCTCCACATAACTCCTTGGAGATTCAGAGTTTGGGATCCAGAGGTGTAGATGCAATTTATTAACTGTCCCCTTTGGGGATTACACAGGACCGTTCTTATATACTAGAAGAGCAAAATAGAATCACTGAATTTTAGACCTAGATGGAATTTTAGAGATAGCTCACTATGTACATAAAGAGACTAAGGTCCTAAATTGTTGAATGACATTGGAAAGTTTACATAATTAGTGAGAGAACCAGTCATAATTATAACTCTAGCCCTGTCTTTCTTTGTACTGTTTAATGCCACTTTCAGAGGCACTTGAGGTGAGTCTTAGAGCTCTTTCTAAAGTCTCCATTAGCTGTCATCTAAAATTCTGCCACTTTAGAAATTCATTTGCTAAATTTGAATCTCTAATTCCCAAAAAAGTTTAAAAAAAAGAAAAAAAAAGCTGCTTTAGGCCCTGTCCAAAGGTTATTTTGCCCTGTTTTAATATTTCAAATATTTGAGGCATAAAATGTGCAAGGCAGTTCCTCTGGCGTGGCAGCTCAGGCTCCGTTTCAAAGTGGCTCCGTTTATATTATTGTTCACACCCACTCCCCCCTGCCACAGTTTTTCTTATTAACAGCCTGCATTAGTGTGGTACATTTGTTATAACTGATGAACAAATATCAGTGATTTAGTTTTTGTATTTTATTTTATTATTACTTTCAAGTACATAGTACATTGGTTAGATGTTTATATAGTTTATGAAATGATCCTCTGATTGCTCTTTCTCTCCTCTGGCTCTCCGCCTTGCCCTTACATTAATGCTGACTACATTCCTTTGCTGTGCCCCCCATCTCTGTGCCCCCCATCTCTGTGCCCTTCTATTAACTATGTTCTTTTTCTGATAAAGATATCTTCATTGTCTCTGCCTTAAATCTTATGTGTAAGCTTTTAATAGTTGTTCTCTCATGCCTCATATATGTAATCTGTTGAGAAATTCTTCTTTAGCCATACTCTGGACCACATGATTATCTCCTCATAGCTAACTAATGAAAAATCCTTGCCTAATTTTCCTATTTCTAATCTCTCCCTCCTGCACCTTATCTAAAAATGCTTCTTTTATGTTTTCTTATGAAAGTATTACAGTAGCATTTAAAAAAACCCCACCAATGCTCAAATTGAGACTTTACCTGTCTCTGTGTCTGAGCAGAAGTAATGAAGACTAGGTATTTCCTGACCCTACTCTATTTGTTTTCTTATTTGTCACTGATTCAAAATAGCAACTCATTGCTCCAATTAGTCTATTAGGGTTAGCAAACTATGACTCACAGATCAAATCCAATCTGCCAACTGTTTTTGTATGGTCTGCATAGTGGTTTTTACATTGCTAAGTGATTGAAACAATATCAAGAAAGAAGAATATTTTGTGACATGTAAAAATTATAGGAAATTTAAATTTCAGCATTCATAAAATAAGTTTTATGGTAACACAGTCATACTCATTTGTTTACCTATTGTCTAAGGCTGCTTTTATGCTTCAATGGCCGAGATGAGTAGCTACAGCAGAGATCACATGGCCCCCAAAGTCTAAAATATTTACTATTTGCCCTTGACATAAGAGTCTGCCAACTCCTTGCATATGAGTCATTCTCTGAAAATGTACCTTTGTGGCTGTGTTCATGCCATTTATCCTTGTTAAAGAAAAGTATCCAAAACTTAGAAGTAAGACAAAGGAATGACTGCATGTCATTTTTGTGTGTGTGTGTGTCACAGTGAGTGAAGTGTGAATCATTGCTTGACAGGCTTACCCAAAGATTATTTCAGGATTTACCTGTGTTTGATTTCCTGTTTACTGATCATGGCCCGGGCTCTGAAGTTACATGTTAACTTATAAATTTTGATTTAGGAGTGAAGACTACTTTAAAGGATTAGTTTTATTACCCTGTAGGATATTAATTTTTCATCTATCAGCAAATTCATGTCAGCATTCCTTTGACCTACTGAGATATAAATCTCTATTTTTTTTTAAGTCTCCTTTGAACCATTTTTACCATCTTACTGGTTCTCTCATTAATGGGTTAAATTTTTGACAACATGCTCACTCTATATTTGTACTAGTATCATGTTTGTAGCATTTAAAAAATTATGCTTTGATCTACTGCTTGTAATTCCTTGTGCATATCTCAAACCTTGGCCTCAAAGTCCAGTGTCAAATAGCACTTAATGTTGCCTTTGTTGATCGCACTAATTTAAACTGATCATTTTAAAAGCATTTATCTTGTTAATAGACATATAATTTCTCTCATGATTCTAAGGTCCTTAAGGTCAGTGAGTACATCTTTTTTTATAAGACTGAATTCTCAAAAAGCCTTGATCATTGTAAAAATTCCATAAATGTTTGTGGAATGAGTGAACTTAAAATGCATTTTTTAAAAGATTGTTGTAAAAAAAAAATTGTCATTATATTAGAAGGGAAAGAATAGAGAAAATAGTGCAGGGCAAAAATACAGCACATTTTGTGTTTATTTGGCATAAGTTATGTAGAAAATTAGATAAAGAAGTGTCCCTAGGTTGCAGTGAATCAAGACAATGATAAATTGCCTGCATTTAGAGTATCTAGATTTCTCTTTAACCATTAGCAAGAATCTTGTAAATATAATTACCAGCCTCTTGTATACCAAACATTGATGGAGCCGATTCCCAATCTGCATACAGCACTGAGGAAAGAATTTGCTCTGTGCTCATTTTACCTTTATTTAGAAGTCAATCACTGCAAAATGATTTTACAGTGATTAACTTCTAAATAAAGGAGAATCAAGGCCCAGTCAAATCCATAGCTTAAATATACTTTCTGCTTAGTAGTTCAGGTATAGATCGCAGATTTTCTAATGTTGACTTGAATAGCTAATATATCCTAAATTGTGTCTTAAAAAATTTTAACTTCACATATGATTTCAGAAAAATCTTAGGGCACCAATAAACATACAGAGAAGAAATATTACACATAATCATACCTCTAGAACTGTTCTCAGTTGATCTCTGTTGACAAGCCTTTGAAGTGAGCATTATCATTCTTATTTTGTGGATGAAATTGAGAATCCTAGAAGCTCTAGACTTCATTTGGCTTGTTTTCTAATGAATTCAAGATTATGGTGCTAGAATGATGACATTTGAGAAACTATTTGAGCCAAATCCCAGCACAGACAAGATATGCAATTTTAGTAAAGTTTGCTATCAGAACCTCCATCTATTAACCTGCAGTCAACCACTTTGTGGTATGAATCTTTTCAAAGTGATCCTCAATGATCTCCCATTTCCTGAGATTAATCCCCTCCTTTTGGGTGTTGGCTGGACATAGTGACCTGCTTCTAATGAATATAATACAGCAAAGGTGATGGAATGTTACTTCTATAGGTTACAGAGGACTGTGACTTCCTACTTTCTGGTAATTTATGTTTCTCTCTTTCTCTTGTCTTCCCAGCTACCTCCCTTTAATAAAGCCAGCTGCCATGTGGGAAAGGTCCACACAGAAAGAAACTGAGGGAAACGTTTGTTCAACAGCTAGTGAAGAACTGAGGCACTCAAAACAATCTGGTAAGAAACTGAATCCTGCCAGCAACCATGTGATTGAAATTGGAAGTAGATTCTTCCTCAACCGAGTCTTCAGATGAGACCACAGACCCAGCAAACACCTTCACTGTAATTTTGTGATAGACTCCAAAACATTGGTCCCAGCTAGTCTCTTCCCAAATTGCACATAAAATGAGAGATAATAAATGAATGTTGCTTGAAGCCTTCAAATCTTGGGGGTAATTTTAATGCTGTGATAGATAGCATCCTTCTCATGCACAAACTTGGTAATATTCTATTACTTCAAGCAATATAGTTGGCATTCTGGTTTATTTCATTTTCCTAGTAAGCTAGTTCATAAAACAATCTGATAGATTTATTTAATTCAAGATGTTAATAACTGATAAAAGCCACCCTTATTTCACCCAAGATATTTGTATTTTAATTGAACATGGTCTTTTAGATTAAGCAATTGAATCTCCAGGGTTGGAATTTTAGGCATTACTAAGCCAAAAGGGCAGTGAACTTTTATTTTTCTGTTTGAGAGTCATATTGTACTGGAGTGATTAGGGCCTCAGTGTGATTGGTTTCTCCTAAATGAAAAAGGCTAGTTTCTCTAATGCTGTAGCAAGTATCATGGGATTTCCTCTCATTCTCTATATTTGTGTTTACCTGGACTGGTTCCCCTAGAAATATTGAAGACTATAAACCGAATTTAGACTGAAGGTTGAGGGAGGGGAATTATGTATCAAAATTAGAAGAGCACTTACAGAAGGAACATGCATTCATTAGAAGTCCCTAGTGATGTGAAAACATAAATCTCAATGAAAAATCATCTTTGCTTGGCCAACCTAATTTTGGAACATTCTAGGAACTTCTGATTTCATGCCATACATGCGGCTATGGACTTGAATTCAAGAAAATTATTTTTATGTCAGGAATTATTGCAATATTATATGATTGGTTTCAATGAACATTGCTACTTAAAGAAAGATTGGAAATTTCACATCCCCTATTCAGAGGCAGCCTGCATCCAATGACTGGACTAAATAGGAGTATAAATGACTGGTACCTGTGTCATAACCTGGGACAACTCTAAAGTACCATCTCAACTTCACAGTTCCCTATGGGAGGTCTTTTATGGAACAGAAGCACAACCCAACTTCTTCTTCTGCCCAATCCTACTTTCTTCCCTTCCCTAATACAGATGTTAATTCCAAAACCATTCCTTATTGAAATTTTTTCATGTTAATCTCCATCTCAGACTCTGCATCCTGTAGAACCCAAACCACCACATATATTCTCTAATAGAATAGAGCAGAAGGGATACATGTTACCTCGAGATCAGTGCCTTTAAAAATATTTGCCATTTGCCAGCTAGATGCAGAGGATGCTGAGGCTTTATGAGATGGTGTAACCACGAATGAAAGGAGCCCTTGGCCAGTCAAAGGTCATGGGATTACCGGGGACATCAGCATTAGATTGTTAAAAGAGAGAGAGTATATTGGGTCTTGGGGGTTCTTTGTTATATCATCTAGCCTGATCTTCATTACAAATACGGAAATTGGTTCCTTGAAATTGGGTGCTACTATCAACCTAAATATGTGTTATTGGCTTAGCAGGCAGTTGTAGGGTGGTGTATAAACTGATATCAGATGCTGGAAAGATGTAGCTCCACATAAGGCAGTGGCAAATGGTGAAAGTGTTGCCTGTGATTCCTCAGAAGGAAGATTAGTTTTCTACTGAGGCAGCGGCTCTAAGGGACGGGGTGGGAAAACAATGTTATTGTGTGTTTGGTTATAATTTGCTGTGTTTAGGAAGTATCACACACACACACACACACACACACACACACACACACACACACACACGTTGAGTTCATGCAAGAAAAATCTCCATATCAAGGATTATATCTTGGCTGACCAGGAAGAGCAACACCAATAAAATTCTAGTAAGTTGGACCACTGGATATTTTTAAATCGTTGCAGTACCTAGCATTGCATAATCCACCTAGATACCTTTTATGCATCCTATCAATATATATAAATTTAATATTCACAAAATACTACATGGTATTATCTCTGTTTTACAGATGAAAAAACTGAGGCTCAAATAGATTAAAACTAACTTGACAAAGGTCCATAAAAATGTTGAGAAGCCAGGATTGAAAGTTATGTTTCCCTGATTATAAAGCTTATATAATTTTCTTTATGTCATGTTAGTTTTTATTAAAATGTAGGGAGAAAAAAAAGAAGAGGAAAGGGAGAAGGGAGAAGTATAACTAAGAGAAGGGAGAATGGAACTAGAAGAAAGATGAGTAGTTCTGTGTATGAGGATGCCACCTTAAAATGTATACTCCAAGTAGTGTGGTGTTCTAGAAACCCTGGAAAAGATTCAGTGGAATGTTCAATAGACTATAGACCATTAAACAGACTTTAAAATGAAGAGAAAGAAAGATACTAGGTAGATGAGAACTGATACCTTCTTTTCACTCTAAAGTAGCAGTCCCCAACCTTTTTGGCACAAAGGACCAGTGCTCCTATGAGAATCTAACGCCTGATGATCTGAGGTGAAGCTGATGTGGTGATGCTAGTGCTGGGGAGCAGCTGCAAATACAGATGAAGCTTTGCTCTCTTCCCCACTGTTCACCTCCTGCCATGCAGCCTGGTCCCTAACAGACCACAGAGCAGTCATAGCCCGGGGGTTGGGGTGCCCTGCCCACAGTACATAAGTGTACCCATTTCCTCATCTCCTCATGACCTCATTATAACACTTGGTGCATCATTTAATTAGTATCCATAGATTCATTTGCATTTGTTCATATTTTTGGAAAAATTATTTCAAAATTTTAGTAAATGTCACTATTTCTTGAATTGGGTAGTTTCCTATGAATAAAATACAATGAGTAGATGACTCCAAGCTTCTACCTTCATCCTTCTATATTCATAATCCATATTTACTTTTAAAATCATCCACAGGATGAAATGACTGAGCCCACTTTCAAACAAAACTTTGTATTTGATCTGTATGAATACAGATTTGGGCCACTTTCCTTAATGGTGTCTCAATTTAACTGCAATTGTATTCCATTTGGAATCTCTCTGAGGCACAAGTGGCATTTTGCTAAGACTTCTGGCAGCACAGTCACTTATAGTTCAGTTGATAATACATAGTTCTTGACGGAGGAGTTCAGAGAGACTCTATTTAATTGTACTTTTCACAGCTTGCTGCTGTGTACAAAAGAGCCAAGTAGGGAAGGTTCATCTTCTCCTCTCTAAGGTGCTGATTTGCATATTTAAACATTCAGTGGATGCTCTCCCAGTTGCAGCTCTGTGGATAATGTTTAAGCACATATTTGCATTTGCGAAAAAGTTGTGAAAAGGAGGAAAATATATATTTGATCAAAGAAATGCTAATGAGAATTTAACACAGCTTCAACTTTTCCATTCTTGTTCAAAGTGTTAATATGACCTCTTGGTTAGAGAACTATATCTATGGTTTGTTCCCAGTTCTGAGGACTTCATTTAGAAAATAACTAAAGTCTATGCGTTTCAGAATTTTTATTTATCTAGGGAGTGATCCCTGGGCACTTTGCTGATGTAGGTTTGGCATTACTAGTAACACTAAACCTCAATATAAAGCCTCTCCTAGCTAGTTCCCTGTTCTCCTGTAAGCAGAGTGAGTTTTGATTAACATAAGAAAAGACCCTTATATCAAGGTGGAGAAAGAAGGAAGAGAGAGTTTTCTGTTTGCATGTTTTGTTATCTTTAAATTTGATGGTACTAATGAGCATTCAAAATTTGACACTTTTGCTTAGATAGTGAAGGTAGCTGTGGACTTCCTGCCTTTCCATGTGGCCAACCATGTAGTGGTTTCATGAGGTGGGACCATGTGCCTGGCTCTAAACAGAGGTTTCAGCCCTACACATTTTGTTTTTATCACTGACTCTGTGGTAGTCAGTCTCCAAAGGTGGCCTCCAAGAACCATGCCTTCTGGAATTTATGCCTTTGTGTGATCCCCTCCCACAATCAATGACAATGAATCTGACTTGAGTCCCTTAAAGAATGTGGTGAAAGTAATGCTGACCCTTAAGAAGGCCTGGCTGCCCTCACTTTTGGGAAACTGGGGCTGCCATATAAGAAGTCCAATATCCAGAAGGAGAGACTACATGAAGAAACCTTGTAGAAGGGCCAAATGGAGAGCAGAGGCTCTGAAGTACATGAGAAAGGAGAAGGATACAGTCATCCTAGCATTCCCACGTATTCTCCAATATTAATGCAGCTAGAACAATTCTCATCTGTAATATAACCACAAGTGTGAGAGCTTCTAAATGAGAGCCGCAGAAGAACTGCCTAGTTGATTCCAGTCAATTCACATGAGAATTAATAAAATGGTTATTGTTTGAAGTCATTGGCCTTTGAGATGGTTTGTTAGACAGCGCTTTGCCTAGGCCTCTTTGCCCATGTCTCCCCTTCCTAACTCTTTGCATATCATGGTGAGGTGAGACATGAGAAACTATTACACTGGTTCTTGCCCAGTTTGTGAGCATTACATGCCCATCTTTGGCCTTCTGCTGACCTTCTTGCAAGAATCATATAGTTCCTGATTAGACCATGGTTCTGATATAACATATCCAGTCCATAAACTGAGTATATATTTTTAGGGTTTTGTTTTGTTTTTCTTATAGCTGATTTGGTAAAATACTTAGAGATTTGAGAATAAATGTTCTTCAGTGCAACTTATTAAAATCCTTCCTACATATTAGTGATAAATTATAATTTAAACATGTTTTGGACAAAAAAAATGGAATAAAAAGTTACTATACATTTAACAATAAGACAACTAGAATTTTAAAATCTAATTTCCAACCTGCTTTCAATAATACTAACTACCCTTTAATTATATCCTACTATATACTATACCTTCTATGTATTACTTATAACCTATATTCACAATGACCTAGCCATAGTGGCCTTCCTTTTTTTCTCGAACACACCAAGCTCATTCCTGCCTCAGGGTCTTTGTATTTAGTCTGTCCTTTGAACTGAACATCTGTTAATGCCACATCTTTTCCTAGTTGTCCCAATCTCTTGATTCTACATTCAGGCATAATTTCATCTCTTCCATAGCCACTCTAATAAATTAACTTCCTCAGGTAGTCACTTCACATGTTATTGCATGGATCACTGTCTGAAATTTTCTCACTGATTCAGGGAATAGCCTATTGTGTCACTCTCTACCAGAGAGTAAAACACATGAGTCAAGGATATTGTCTGATCCTCCAGAATGACCCCAGCCTGAACAATGTCTGGCGTTAATGAATGGATGAAGCAAGCAAGGAAGGAAATCTTATAACTTACCTTCAAAAAAGGTATTATTGTTTACTTTTATTCAGATGTGGAACTGAGGGGTAAAATTGGTCATATAATATGCTCAAGGGCTCTCAACTTAAAGTGAGTGACTTGTCTGTTCTTTGCCCTATCCTGTTGTCCCCTCCAGCACTTCTATATAGTTAGGTTAGCAGATAAACAACTCCGTCAAGCACAGTCTTAAACAGAGTCTAGAAAAAGCTAAAACAGATGAACTGAACACAGTAAACAGCTATTTTCCTCTGCCAGAATCTCAAAACAAGTCCTAGGAACATTTCTCTCATGTTTGTCCCCTATACATTTTAAGAGGTAAATAAGGTCTATAATGTTTAATTCAATTATTAATCAGCAGCTCAAATCAATAGCTCTTAATGGTGTAATGAGCTTATTTAACCCCAAATAACATGTGACCCAAAAGTTGAAAATTAATGTTATCTTCTGAGACTGAAAGTAAACAAAATGCTTAAGAAGATCAGCTTCCCAAAAAGGATATCTACAAAAGAATGGCTGTGAAGTTTTGTTAGCCCCCATATTCCAGGAACTGAGAACAAGGGATGGCTATATTGTCATATTTAAAGCTGCACAATTTTTTTTTTAATTTTTACTTTTCAATTAGAGTAGACATTCAATATCATTTTATGTTAGCTTCAGATGTATAGCATAGTGATTAGATATTTATATAATTTACAAAGTGATCCTCCTGATTAGTCCAGTATCCATCTGGCACTATGCATAGTTATTACAATATTATTAACTATATTCATTATGCTATATTTGACTTCCCCATGACTATTTTGTAACTACCAATTTGTACTTTTTATTTAATAGGAAGGTCAGAACATCTGGGAGTCCAGAAAACGTAAACATCACCAATTAGAATTTGTCTCTGTATTTCTAGTTCTGTGTTAGGAAGAAAATGCCCAAGACAGAAACTTTGATTGGCAACCGAATCTCAGTGGTAGAGACAGGTCCATCATGACACTTGACATTAAGTTCTTTCTACTAACTTTTCTTTTTACAATTCCACACTTTTCAAACTTCTGATTATTATTTGGCTTTCCTACAAGGTGACAAGAACATACTGGTCTTCTTGTTCACTATTAATAATTATCATTTGGTTTGAAGACTGTGTTTTAAATACTTAATTAGCATGAGTTTGTACAAGAATGATTGTTCCTAGGTCCGTTAACAGATCTAGGCCTAGACAAGTTTAAATTATATTTTTAGATCCTTAATCATGGAGGCCCACCCACTTGTTATCCAAGTGGTCATTCCCTGAATATGTTAACACTATCACAGAAAAGTTAAACTCTATCGCCTCAATACAAATCTGGGACTGTATCTACATGACAACCCTCCAGCACTAGAGCAGGGATGCTCAGAACATCAGAGAAAGAAAAAAACCATACAACAGGTGTTGCGCATTGGTAGGGTTGTTAGTTTTGTCTTCTTGTTTTTTTTTAAGACAGATATTAGAGAGATAGAACAAAAAGGAGGACTCTATGTTTTTAATTTAGACAAACTCTTAAATGAATTACAAGAAAAAAAAATTAGAGTGTGTCAATGTATTAGATTCAGTAATGTTATATATAACAATAGGGTTGGAGTAAGACATTAGGGCCAACTTCCACAAGTTAATTTTTCATTGTTAATTGTATTAATCTAAATGCTCTTTTTCTTTTCCAAATAAATGCCTGTAATACTTTTTAAGCAATTGCATCCACCCACTCTTGATTTTGGCATTTCCCCTGGGCTCAACCTAATATAGTAATAACTGCAAACTTTTACATAGATGCTCAAAATATAGAATAACTGTACATCATTAAGAAGTAGCAATACTTACCATGAATATAAGAGCATCTGCGATGAACTAAAAATTCGGTTTTCATTTTAATGCCCTTGGCCTCTTGGAAGAAATGTTTCGCAAACTTAAAAAAAAAATCTGTATTAGTCTAGCACTTTTTCTACACCCCACAATGTTGCAGGTATAATACCTCATGTTTAAAAACATGTGATTCTTTTTCTGGCTTTCTTGTCACAAGCCTTGTCCCAGTAAAAAAAAAAAAAAAAGAAGAACAACAAAAAAAACCCGACAACTTATTTTCAGTTTCTACATTTTTTTTCTTAATTAGGAAGAGTTAATAGAAACACCTTAAAACCACTTATTGGATATTACTCACAAAAGCATATAGAAAAATCCACACATCTTTTCTGGGGCTATTGTCTTCCTAAATGATATAGCCTCTCATTTTATTCTTCAAGAGACATTTTTAGCCATACAGATACTCTTCAGTCCTCAAACCAATTCACTATCACATTTATCATTTATAGATTTCAAAGCAGGGTATCTAACTAAATATAGGTACATTATAGGGAGATTATATATATATTATATATACTATATAAATATTGACCAGTGTACCATTTTTGTAAATATGTTCTTTTTCAAAAGTCATCTAACATTTTTACCCAAGACATACATTCACTAATAGGTATGCATAGAACCTCTTATAAATTTAAGAACTGTCTTCATATATTAGTTTTAATGTCATAAATATTTAATAAGAAGTATGGACACTACTAACTAGTCTTATTGTTAAATTTAGAAAATAAATATAATTTTACACTGAAGCTTGAAGAATAAAAATTCTTTTAAAAAACAAAACACTTTTTATATTTTTCTTATAATGAAAAATAATAATTGAATCAAACATTCATGCACTGAAAGGCAAACCATTGATAATTATTTCTAGCACTATACTCACAAAAATGGATCTTCGCTACTCTTTCAGGATCTACTAGCAGTGATCAAAAGAAGTTTGCATACGCAACTTATTCACATTGCTTTATTTTTGTTGTTGTTGTTGGTATTGTTCAGTTCACAAAAAAAAGTATTTCAAGTCATCATATCCTTGCATTTAACCAGCAAAAGAATAATCTTGAAAGAAAACATTTTACAAACTGGACACATACCCTGTTTATTGTCTCTGAAATTGTACTCCATAAAGCAAGTCCATTTCTTAAACCTTTCCCAATATTATACAAAAATATTCTTATGCAAGTAATAAATTTATCTTTAAACATCCAACTTTTTTGAAATTCAAAGCAGTCACACCAAAAGTTATCATTGTTAATTTTTAATCTAAACATAGAACACCTTGTGCTTATACAAACTGCTGTTATCATGTGCTCATATACTCCTTACATGGATCTGGCAAATATACTCTGCCATTATGCATTAAGTTATGTAAAAAAGTATAATCAGTGTAGAACTTGCCTATTTTTAAACAATGTTCTTTAACCATCCTCATCTACATTTGTTTATATATATAATTTCTTTTTGGAAAAAATTTAAGGCAAGTGCAATCAAAATTACAAAATCACTATCTCTATTACTAACATATGCAGCATTCATATTTAGTGAGTGATCTCCTTCCTTCTTAAAAATGAAAGCACAAAATACTAAGTGTGTTATTCTTGCTACAGTTGGTTGTATAGTCTTACCTATAAGCCATAGTTAAAATCTTTAGAGATATCAACACAAAAGTCTACTTTTCTAATGTTACACCAGCAG
>NW_006431043.1:2263881-2266152 GCF_000325575.1 Pteropus alecto | reverse complement strand
ATATACACATTATTCAGATGCCCGTGAAGATGACTATGAATACAAGGTCACCTAATGGCACAGATTATTTAGAATGCAGTACTCATAAGATCATCAGTTGTCAATTTACTTAATTCTGTTGTGTTTTTATTTCATTTCAGTGTTAGCTCAGATTCTGTAAAGTAAAACTAAAAAGAAATCTTATCAGTAACTGTGTTTCTAAAGTTAGGCTTTGCTGAGGACATGTTATTTGCTAAGGACATAATTTAAATAGAATCTGAAAAAAATAAGTTATTTCACAGCCCTGAAAAATAGAATTGACTAAAAGATAGAAAACCCATGGTAATAACTTTGGTGCTTTTGCAAGCTTTTCTTATGATAGTCACTGAGTACAATACCTCACCTCCCTCATTTTTTTTAAATAAATAAATAATTCAGGGCTACCACCTAATGGAAAAAGTAACAAATGGAAACTTATCACAAAATTTTTATGGGGAAAGCAAGAATGAGCTGACTCTCTCCTTTAAGATAAAATGCATGTCCTTAAAGAAAAGTTAGTTGAACCAAAATCTTGGTATTTATTTTTAGCCTGTGCAAAAATGATTCACTGAGTAATTTCCTGATGCAGTACATTATCTTGGGAATTCATATAACTACTTATTTAATGTAGCACATATATCGATTGAGCTTATATAAATGTATGGGTAGTGTGTTTTTAATTAGAGAGCATGCACATAACACACACACTCACACATAATTTAGCACGCCAAATGCTTCATGTTGTCAAAGTTTACTGTTTTGAACTGTTCCTGTCCAGAAGACGTTCTGGAAATAAATCATGCTCAATTGGTACATTGTCTCTTTCACTTGAGTGTAAAAATTTTAAAAAGGCTATATTTGCATTCAATAAAATTCTACTATTGAACATTATTTTTTGGATAATCTAGTGTTATAGAACCCTAGATGGTAAGAGGGCCTACAGTGGAAGGAACTAGAATATGGGTGGAAAAACTTAAACCAATTCTCTAGAATGTATAAGAATATTTTCTCTCAACTAACAGCAGCCATGCCCTTGATATATGCTCTTAGGATTAGTGACAAGATTAGTTATGAGAATCAGACATCAAACAGGACATTCAACTTAAGAAACAGAAGCTAGAAACCTCATCACTGGTAGTCATTTCTGATATAACAAGGGAAATAAAGATCAACATTAGTCCAGTGAGATAAATATACGTGGCTGGAAATATATCATCAGAATAAGTGACTGAGGTGTGACTGAGAAATAAAGAACCAACTGGTTTGTCATTGTTGTTTAGGCTGTCATTTTGCTGAAATAATGTAAGATGATCCATTTAATTTAACCTACATAAATTAAGTAAATTTATTAGTACTGCATGAATATAGTCTTGGACTTTATGTCATTCACTAAGGTTCCCCAAATTACATGATCATAAAAATTTCCTAGGGTTCAATTGTTTTGGAGTGTGAGCAAGTAAGTAATCCATGCCATTAACAAATGCTACAAGTGATTCTTAAAGGACATTTGGAAAAATCTTCATTGGAGTTCATCTTTTCATAAATTCATTGTTAATGTGAGGGAAAATAATTGTTAATTAAGTCCAACTAATTAAAAAATTTTGATATTGATATGTTTATTTTCATAACCAGTATCTTTGGGGATATCCCTAATTTTACTATTTTTCTTCCTTAACAGAAACAGAAGTGACAGTAGACCTGTATTCTCTTGGAAGTTGTGTTTTTAATGAACACAACTGTTAATTAGCTCACTTTTTCTTCTATGATGGTGGATTTACTTTTTCAAGTCATACATTTCATGACAAATTTGGACTCGGTTTTCTTGACTAGTTCTTTTTTTCCCCCTTCTTTCTGAAATATTCTCAAAGTGTAATTGTCTATACAGTTCAGTTTTTTTCAGGAATTCTTTATTTGGAGTTCTGAGGAGCAAATTGGGAGGAATTATTTAAAAAGAAAGATCCAGTTTATGGTGAAATTCATCCTCTGCAAACTTTAATTTTGTATTTCAAAGAGTGACAGCGGTTGTAATGACAGAAACAACAAATCCTATACCTATGTTTGTCAAAAAGTGGTCTTTGGGCTTCCACATTAAAATTACCTGGAAGCCTGTTAAGTGAATAGATTCTGGGTCCAACCCTGGTACTATTTGGAGTTCCATTAGAATTTCCATTTTTAACAAGCTTTCCAGTCAATTCTTCTGAAGCCTAAAACTTGAGACCTACCTGTTTGGTTTTCAACTCTGTCTTATAGAAT
>NW_006431043.1:2256419-2263863 GCF_000325575.1 Pteropus alecto | reverse complement strand
GTTTTTTTTTCTGAATTTCTGAGACTTTAGGACTTTTGAAACTTTCCTGGGTGATTCTAATTACACATAGGTTTTAGAACTATTCCTAGTAGGCCCACTAGAAGGATGCTATGAAAGAACAATTTCACCTCTTGTCTAACCTTTATGTCACAGTATAAGCATGCCAAAAAAAATCATAATTTCTCTTCACACATTATAATGTTTAGCAATCAAGTTCTCATTTTATTTTAGAAAAGCATGCTAGGAAATGGTTCTCTATTCATCCTGGGACTACCTAAGAAAAGATTTTCAGAGTCCAGTTTTCCTTTCCAGTTCATAAGTGTGTAAACAGTTCTTTATTGCCAGGGAAAAAAAGGAGAACTGAGATATTTAATGGCTTAATTTAAACCAGGTATCGATTTTCATAATTTTACAGTTCTGTTTGTCTTTTATATAGGCTTTTAGCATGTTCTTCTGCTTTGTTTTTGGGGGATGTTTTGTCTTTTATTAGTTTTTTTTTTTTTCCCCAGTAGGACGTTTTACCTTTTATTAGTTTTTTTTCCCCCGGAAGAAATTTGACTGCCTTAGCAGTATTTCCATAATCCACATTTTTTGTGAATCATCTTGAAGACTTTTGCCATTTATCACCTTTCCTAGACTATTATTTACCTATATTTTATTTAAATCATGTAAGTATATATCATTATACCATGTAAGCAGAACTAGAAATACTATCCATAAAGTCAAGTTTACGTACTAAAGTTTTTTTAAAATCCTAACACATTTTAAATCAAACATATGTTAACTATTCAAATAAAAACCTCCTTATGTATACCATTTAAAACCAATTAACATATCATTGGGATGGAAATCCCCAATTTGGGCAAACAATTGGTAAAATATTTGTCAAATTTATATATTCTCAGTCCTTCAGAACTTATCCCACACACGTTATTAGTATTACTGGGCATTAAATATTGATTCAAAATTTGAGTTTAAAAAAGGAATTTGTTTGAATTACTCTTATAGGTCATACATAAAAGCTAAAAATACCACAGCAGTAAGTGTTTGGGTCATTATTATTTTAATTCTTTGAATATTTGCCTCATTTTCTGTTTTTATTTTTCCAATAAGTATAGCTATGATATCAATTAGGAATTTTCTAGAAATAAATAAGATGTTTCATGAATATGAATCTTTTAACCACATGTGAATGTGAGTGTAATTGAAAGCTCCTGAGAATTTGTGTTTGTGTGTGTGTGTGTGTGTGTGTTAGAGAGGTGCACAAATAGTCCCCAAATAGTCTTCAAATAGAGAGTTGTCTCCTGATATGTTTAATGGGTCAGGTTATATGATTCAAATTTAAAATACAATATGGAAATTATACACTGAGTCATAATCCATATAACATTTTACTTCTTCAGTAGAAGTTATTTTTTCACATTGAAAAACCCTACTGAGGTAGAAATGACTTCATGAAATTTTAAATATATTAATTACTTTGAAATCCAACCTGAACTAACCTTATATTTTTTAAAAATATATTACTTTCCATTTTCATAATTTAATTCTGCTTCATTTTTGATAAGTGTTTCTTAAAAGGCTGTCCTAAGATATGAATTCTGCCTACACAGTCCATTCATTCTAAGTGGTTTATGGTTGTTCACTTGTTATGCTTGGGATGGGAAGATTTATTACCATTCCCCTCCTCAGAAATAAGTGAATAGTTAAGTTTATTTATCTTTACCATAAAGTGAAAAGGCTAAAAATATCTCCCTTTCAGAATGACTGTGTACTACAAGCAGGTGCAAACAGAGTAGAAAAATAAGATGATTAAAGATCTTGGTTATTTTAAAATATTACCTGAGGGGACTTTATTTTAAGGTCATTATGTGAGTAGTATCTTAAAAAGAAAGGAATAAAATACCTGGGGAGCAAGAAGTAAGGAAGAGAAACAGCAAAGAGGACTCACGTTATAATGTCTTTCATTTCTGTTTCTCAAAGAATTTTATGAAGTAGGTGAGGGAAAAATGCAGGATTTAACCTTGAAAAGATCATTAACATGATAACTTTTAAGTGATCAAGTTTGTGATTCAAACCTTTCCATAATCCAGTAGTGAAGGAAAAAAGAGGGATTGTAAGTGGACCTGACTTTTTGACATGGTATTTCTTTTTGTTCAGCCAGCTAGGCATCTCTTAAGCTCCTTTCTTCACACTCATAATAAGAATTAAATCTAAGAGTTATAAGCTTATACAGACATAGAGAGGGAAAGAAAAATATAACAAGAGTTATCAGATCAACAAAGGTACTTACATATGTTCCAACAACACATTATTAATTTATTTTCATCTATGATCAGGTAGAAACCAGAAGAAACATTTGTAGCTTAATAAATAATTTAATTTCTTGAATTTCTATGTAACATATAAATTTATTTTTACAGGATATATAGAGAGCATACTCATAGAGAGCAACAGACTTATGAAACGACTATAAAACACAAATTATAATTCAAGTTTAAAATTTCTCATTTTTACACTTGTATTTGTCTATTTTCCTATTGCTAGTCAAAGCAAAATCAAATATATAATTGTAAGTATTCTAAGAAAAAAAGGAACTCCTCCATCACCTACACATGAGTTACATACATTCTAGATTGTACAAAATCAAAGGTGGTAGGCAAAACTAAAGGGAAATACTATGTAAAATGCACTTTTTACTGACTATTGAACATATTTGAGAGTGTCTGAGTTTAACCTTTGACTTGAACACCAGCAGAGGAAAATGACTAAATTCACTTTCCTATTTGGGTTCCCTCAAACTCTGAAAATGTAAAAGTTTTTACAATTCAATAGCAGGTTATATGAACATATCTCCACTACTTTGGTGGAAAGAACACACTAAGGATTCTAGTTACCAGGAGCATATGCTGCAAAGGGCATATAGACAACTGTCCATGTATGCTAACAAAAAGATGTGACTCCATCCCAGTTGAGAATTAACCTAAAATACTCACATCTGATCTCCCCAAATTTAGTCTGTCATTGGATAGATTCAATTTACTTTGCCATATGTTCATGAACAATTTAACATGTCATTTTACATTAAACCTTTTTTTTTTTTAATGACCAGCATGCCCTTTGGAATTTAAGGTTATCTGGACTATGAAGATTGCAATTTACACAACATCAATATTACATGTAATAGTCTCTAGTTCATGTGCAGTTTTACTTTCTATTCATTTAGTTGTGAGGGGAATACAATGGAATGATTTAAAGTGATTGCCTTTCCTAGAAAAAAACTTTTTAGGCTGTGAGTCCTAGGGGATGGATCAATGAAGGTAGTGGATGGAGAACTATGTACTAAAGGGCAGAAAGAAATTTTCATTTTATATATTGTATACGTATGTAATGGAGAGATGTTTTGTATTCTAAGCCTGGAAGGAAGAAATGATGGTCAATGGAAGATTATAGCTGAGTTCCTTCTTTTTAGTGAAGTTTAATGATGACGAAACATATAAGATTAGGATTAGGATTAACTCATCATCACCCCTCTTTACTCAAATTTAGTTCTTACAGCACCTTGTATCTTAATTATTAATGTAACACAAACTATCACCTTGTTGCCAATCATGACTAAAAAATAAAACTTTAAATGACCACCTCACTTCAGTTTATTCTCAAAATTCTTCATATTGCCCCCAAATTATATCATAAGTCCTGAAACTGGCAAAAAGCACAATTGCTGAAAACCAAGTATATAATCAATCCAAAATCTTGGCACAAGATAACTGGGTCCCTTTGGAAAAGCATGTCAAATGGTTGTTTCTTCTACTCCTATACTAGATTAATTCTTCTTACTTTTTAAGAAACAAGGTTAAACTCAAATGATAGAGTTTAATGTAATAGGCATCATGTCAAGTTACATGATTTCACATTCCCCCAAGCTATCTCTCAAGTAAATTAAGAAATGAGTAAACTATCGTAGTAATAATAAGTCGATCCTCATTTATCTGGGCACAAATTACTTGTCATCAAAGTTTTTCCTCACTATAAACCAAGTCTCCCATAAATTGGATGATGTTGGGAGAGGAACAGCCTTTGTTTGTTAAAAGAATACGCATCCCTGAATTTTCATGAATGAAGGTGAGGAATAGCAGCCATAACAGTGCCTATGAGATGTGTGGTTTATCTAAATGCCAGTTTCTGAGAATATGCTCTAAATCCAAATATCAATAGCTTTTTAGATGATGGATGCCTTTAAGACTTACAACCAGGAAAACAGTTTCGCACACATTCACAATTTTGTCTGGAACTTCAAGGACTTCATTATTTCCTTTAATCTTTTTTAATAGACTCAATTGTTCCCTGAGTCAAAGTTTAAGGTCTGTTGTTAAGGATAATCAAAATTTGACTGTCAGTTACCTTCTTTGCTCAGAACAACAAAGTGGGAAGTGTTCATGAAAAGGCAAGGAATAGCTCTGCTTCCATGGACAAGCTGCTTCTTTTAGGGAACTCAGTTGTATCATCATCTCTTTGTAATAACTGTATATATTGTTAAAAAAAATCTTCAGTGATAGGTAATATGTGACTGTAGATAGGATTTGTAACCCATTTAATAATATTTCGTCTCTCTTAATCAACTATGACAATAATGGGAATAATGACCAAGCAAGTTCAGGTTAGAAACAATAAGGAATTTTCCTCTTTGGTGTCTGTGTATTCTTAGTTCCATTCAGTCATTTCACTTGTACAATACCAACAGTCTCTTTTGAATTGCAATAAGCTTCCTTCTGGAACTAATGATATAAACTTAAACCAAATTTAAAAAAGAAAAAAATTTAAGCACAGGATAAAAAAATACTTCTTAGAAAAAAGATATAATTCCAGAATCGGAAAATAATTTACCAATGCATGAATTAATGTTTTCCTAGAAATGATGATCTTAATTTACATAAATGGTTTCTGTCAAAGTTAATGACTTCTAGGATAAACAAAACTCGGAGTTTAGGAGTTGGCTCTCAGTTAATATTTTTTCTGGTTATGAAATACTAAATAATAAAGAAATAAACAAACATCTAGCTATTTAAGTTGATAGGGTTCAAACACATATATTATAAAGAAAGTAATAAACAAAATGCTTGTTTGAACAATCAAGTGTTTAGCTATATAAATATAGTAGGTTCAGGTTTCTTAACTCATTGTGTCTTGGATTTATTTCATAGAATTAATCTAAACTTAAAGCAGCTGGTTGCATGAGATACAAATTTCTTCTCTGCCCACAGGAGACCTAAGGGATGGATTACAAATTAAATAATCAAAGATTTGAGCACCAGTATAAAGGGTAGGACGCTCATAGGCAGCAATTAGAGGTAACATTAAAGAACCAGGTGTACTCTTGAATCCATAATGTATCACTTGGAGCCTGAGCAGTGATGGCTGAAAAATAGGCAATACCAAACACCACACATGTCCAAGTCCAGAAGCCCATTCTTTCCCTCAGCTTGGCTAACATAGTCACACTTTCAACTGTGTTTCTACAACTAGAATATTCTTATCCCCCATAGTCCCCACCAAAAAAAGAGAAGGATGAAACCTAAGCACTAAGGAAAAGACATTTTTTCTGCTTTTATTGTGAGTTCTAACATAACTTTTGTTAAACATAGAGCACGTGAACACATGACAGTTCCTTCATTTGTTCTCACATGGAGCTGATAGAGGAATACTTGAGAGGAATGTTTCTAAAGCCATAGATAGCTTCTCAATTTATTTCATTTTTTAAAAATATGACAAAACATTAGAAAAAAAGTTTCTTAAGTTGTGAGAATATCAAATATTACCCATCAATCCCTGAATCATGCTATTCAAAGTGCTTAAATCTACACTAAAAATAGAACAAAAAATGTACTCCCAAGGCAGCTAAATTAACACCTATGGATGCCTAAAATATGACTATGGTTTGATAACTTCCTCTACATTTATTCCACACTTCCATCGTGCACTTAAAAAGATAAAAATAGAAAAAAAACCCAAAGAAATAAACCAGGCCATTGCCATGTTTACAATTTTCTGAGCACTGGGGGAATCTAAAATCCAGTCCAATGAGGTTCACTGCCACCAGTCCCTGACAGGTGTCCATAGTACATAGTAAACAATGGCCTTCTTGGATTCTGAAAATAACCCAATGTGCAAAGCTGACCTTAAAGTTTATATATCCTTGCAGCTTCAGTTCTGGTTTGTGAAAAAAGTGACACAGGTCCAAGAGGAGCACGGGTATAAAGAACAGATTGTAGAGAAGGACCCAGGAGAGTTGTCAGGGAAATAAACATTTTCTTAAGCAAATAAAAATCAATGCACATCCCAAGGCTCCTTTACCTTGTCACACAAAAACTGAGACTGTTGCATTGTTAAAAAATTCGTATACTCATCCCTTATACATTTGCAATTCAATTTTACCCTCCCTAGTGAACTCTTTTGAAATTTACATTTTTTTTTTTTTTGTGGCTAACTCACATCTTACTATTGTGACCAAAACTGTAAAATTGTTTTCTCATTATATGGTGGTTGGAGTAAACTGAACATACAATAGTCACTACACAAGCCCACAGACGATGACTGGAATGAAAGTTCCTTCAAGAATCACTAAAGTAATGTATAAGTTCTATTATCAGTGTTTTCATCACATTCATTTTATTAAACTAAAAGCTATTTAGGTAATATTTCCCTTTAACAATCTGCCCTCTGCAAATTCCTTTATGACTAATTTTGCATTACCCTCAACATAAATACATATTAGCTGTTTATGTCACTGATTTCAAACATAAAGCTGCATGGTTGGGATGAATTTCCTGGGAGCATCAGCTTTCTGTTTCTGAAAGATAGAGCTATACAGTTAAAATAAAATGATTCTTTATACAGTAAAAGTAATTATTTTAAACACTTTTCTCACCTAATTTAAAAACTACTTTTTTGTAAATAACGTTTATTTTGAAAGTACTGATTTTTGTAGGTGTAACCTCCTGAGTTCTTATTTAAACACTTTGATATGAATAAGTGTTGCTTATGTTCACAAACTGAAACCAAACATTTGATTCTGAATGTATCATTGAAAATTAAATACAGTGAATTAACATTTAAATACAAGGAGACCCCATAATAAGTTTCACAGATTTTTTCTGACTCTTTAGAAAATAACATTTTGTATAATACAAGGTGACAAAACATATTTGATGACACATCCTGTCCTTCCCTTTGGTTTGGAAGCCTTCAATGTAAATTTCATTTTGACTTGTGTTGATTCACCCTTTTAAGTTAACTTGCCTGGCGTTTGCACATAATATCATTTGCAGAAAAAATATATAGAGAAAAGAGGAAGTAGAATATTAAACAAAAACAGCCACAAACACATTCATGCCTTTCCAGGAAGTGATCAAATATAGGGCTTGATTTTTTTTTGTTTTGTTTT
>NW_006431043.1:2252627-2256311 GCF_000325575.1 Pteropus alecto | reverse complement strand
ATTAACTCATTTAAAAAATGGAAAAAAACACTCTCTCCCCCATTTTCATGCCCTTGATCTTTTCTTCTTAGCACACTGTAGTAGTCACTACTAGCACACTTTTGGGTCTGGAGTGTATTCTGATGAGCAGTGAATTAAATGTTAAGACAGTTAGACTCACCACCACCCCTCCTCAGAGTTTACACATCATGCCGCCATTAGAAGGGTAGAGGTAGGGAATGAGGCAGGACAAGGAAGAGATTCAGGGCTCTGATTGGCGGGGCCCTCCTATGAACAAGTGTTCTTTTTATCTTTTTTTTTCCCCAACTGGCAATGCTGGCATTCGTTGCACTGCTCTCTGAAGGCCTACATGGCCCTGCTGATCCTAGGCAGAACCCAAGAGAGGATCCGGTGCTCCTTGTCCCAGTGGATAGATTTGTCCAAGCACCCCAAGGGAATGTTAAAAGCAAAATAAAATCAAGAAAAGGAAATAAAACCCATTCTAAAACTAAACTAATGAAGCAAAAAAGGGTATTCTATCTATATATAAGTTTCTTCTTTAAAAAAATGTAAATTTACAAATTCCAATGACATATAAAACAAAGTCAAAAAATGTGATGGATAAGAGACATGGTAAAACAGGAACACTGATGCTACAAAGAAATTGCAAAAAACATATGTACAAGACCCTGTTTTTCCTCGTGTTCTAGAGATTGTAATGCATGTTTTTAACAGCAGCAGTCGAGGATTTAGTTCCAGGCACTGGACTGCAGACTCTACTCAAGCTCCCAGGGACGGGGTGTCCCTTGTTTTTCTGTCACCAAATCACACTGGATATACTGGTCTCCCTTGGCAACAGCGGCAGGATGGCACTGTTTGTGTGGGCCTCATCTGGATTCTGCTCCCTGCTCGATTTTGTCTGTGGCCGCTGCCCGTTGATGAGTGTCATAGGGATGTTACAATAGGTATGCTGATTTCCTATGGAGGTAAGAGGCAGGGTGCCGGTAGGAGGTACGTCATACTCATAGCTTCGGTAGTAGTGTTTCTGACGCATTTGTGAATGGTACGTATTGTGAAAGGTGGAACGGAGATCTGGATGGGCAGTGGCTAGAGCTGTGGAGGTGGCTGCAGCCATGGAAATAGCCGAGACAGTCTGCAGCTCCCCGAAAGGCCCCTGCTCACTAACATCTAAAGCCTGCTCGTGTGTAATGGGTTCTATCCTCTTAAAAGGCATTTCATATTGTAAACGTTTCCAGAATTTAGAGTTCAACTTGTTGCATTTTGGTCCATGCCACTTAATAACCGTCAGGAGCTTAATGGTGTGCTTGAGGGCCTCCACCTCCTGGTAGTTCATAATTCCTCGTAGTTCACTGCATTCAATTAGTATCACTTTAATTTCTCCAGTCACAAGCATGTTTCGAAGTCTGGTCTCCAGTTCAAAGATACTCCAGCCCCTTCTGACTACGTAATTTGGGGTCATGACAATAATCAGCCGCTTGCTTTGATCTACACACCTTGCTACATCTTCAATGTATGCTACGAAAGAGAAAAGGATTTATCAGAATGAGTACATTGAACATGTGTTCCAAAAAGCCCTGGTAGATTCTTTCATACATTAAATGAGAATTGGTGTTGAGTAACATCTTAAGATGAAAATAGCCAATGATCACTTTGAATAGATTATGGGCTTTGCTTCTTTTAACATTAGAAATATTTTTTCCAGGTATATAAATCTCTTATTTGGTTTCTTTAAATGTCAAGGCTTATAAAATGAGATACTCTATAAAATAATGGAAGTAGCTCCTCTGAGGTATCAAAAATTTAGTTTCTATGAACAAATAATGACATTTTTTTTCTTGAGAATCTGACAGATACAATTTTCAAAGTATAAAATGTAAGTTAAAACTCTGTCTAAAAATGATGACTACACAGATAGACATCAAAAATATGCACATTCTCAATTGAAAACATTAACTTACTTCCAGTTGGAATTAAATCTCTATCTGGTATAAACAACTTATATCCATAGTGCTTTTCAAGCATATCAGGTAGGATTTCAAGAGCAAAGCGTTCTTCTTCCCCAGTCTCTTGATTCCACTGGTCAGGATCCACTTTGGTGTATGATAAGTATGCATCATAATCTTTATTGTCTGTCAAAAACATTACAGAGTATAACTGAAGTCATTACTTTAAAAAGAAAACAATAAAACATGAAAACATTCACCTCTTTTCATAAACATTTCCAAATATCCCACTTCTGGGAGACCAAAGAAAGAAGCCTCCATTAGTTTTCAATAAGAATTCAATAATACCAAATACTCTGGTACTAATTTGGAGATATAAGGGATTCCATTTTCATTTTGTTGTTGTTGTTATTGTGAAGGCAGTAGGACAAAAATCAATGAAAAGAACAATAAAATGTTCACTTCCAGCATTTTTGATGCAGAGATCATAGAGAATCTTAACTGCTTATAAAATCCACATATTTGGATAGTATATGCTTATTCTAAAGAATTATACATTCAACAAATCCTGCCTTTGATTGTTTCATCATTGGGAAAATAAAAAGAGAAAACTACACCTGCCTTGACCATGAAGGAATGATGTTTGGAATGTGTGGACTGTGTTAATTTTCTGTTGGGGAGAAAAATAAAACCAAACTCGAAAAAATTAATTTTTTACTGGAAGTTAGATCTTGGATTTTGGGACTAAGGATATTATTATATTGAATTATTGTTAAAAAAAAAAGCATTGCTTACTGATCTCCATTTATATTACAGGTAAAATACTGCCTAATTATTTTTCATGATGTTAATCAGTTATACCATAAGAATTGAAAATTACAATACAAATGAATGAAACTTAGTCCTAAAATTTTCTTTCATCATTCTTCCCCCTTTTAACATGAAAATTCTTCAAATATTTGATGACTACTATCATGCATTACCTTTACATTAATTTTTTAACATCACAAATTTCTCATCTGTTGTTTCTAAGAACAAAAAGTCATTTATCTTCTGGATAGTCTCTCATTCATTGATTTTCTTTTTCAAATGTGATTTCAGAATTTATAATTCACCTCAATTCTAAGCTGTCATGATGCTAAGTCTACGTATATAAATATCTTAGACTCTCTTTTGTGCTTCTTTGATGATGATCAGTGTATTACTTGATTATTAGATTAAGTTAAATTGAAATACTAAATTTCAGAACAAAATGCACTTTGTATTTGGCATAGAAATTTAAAACCTTGGGGTATAATACATCCAAAATAGAGAAACATCCTTGACTGTTGCTCTGGGTGGCTTTCAGATACTCCTTTTGACATGAGGGACATTAAAGCTCACTTCCAGAGATCCGTATGTGTGTATTCATTTTAGTAGTCTAATAATCTTGAACCATTTAGAAGTCATTCTATGATTATAGAATGACTTTTAGCTGAGGAAGATTTTTTTTTAAAGCAGCTTTCAGGTAAAAAAAAAATTTTGGAAAATAGTAATCATCCCGAATGTGTCATATTTTGATATTTGGTATTTTCTTTATTTTTCAGTCAAGATATATTTGTACAGAAAGAAATCTAACTATGAGCAGTGAATACACAATGCAATATATATATATATATTACTTTCTGTTGATTTGTACACCTGAAACTTACTGGATTTCATTAACCAATGTCACCACAATAAAAAAAAAAAAAAAGACACA
>NW_006431043.1:2246003-2252522 GCF_000325575.1 Pteropus alecto | reverse complement strand
ATATATATATACTGTTAAATTGTATACCTGAAACTTACTGGATTTCCTTAGCCAATGAGATCATAATAAAAAAGAAACTAAAAACTAAAAAAAAGAGATATATTTGTACATATTATAAAAAGTTCAATTTTTACAAAAAATAATAATGATATTTGCCATAGCATATCTATACACATATGCCAGCAGTCTACAATGGTACTATTTTCTTGATGTAAAAACTTTGGTTGAGTAAGAAATCACAGAAAATAGCACAGAATTAAGCTATTATGTAATACTAATTATTATTTAATTAAAATGTCCATTCATTAGATATTTACTTGCCATACCTATTAAATCTAAAACTTCCTTTATGATATTGGTCAGTAGCTTCCAGTCTAGCAGAAGATGTAGACAAGTCAACAGTCCAAATAAGTACAAATTAGTAGTGACAAAACAGTCATGGAGATGTAGAGAATAGCATAGAGTGTATAGTCAATATTATTGTAATGGTAGTGTGTAGTGCCAGATGGATGATAGAGTAATAGGGGGGATCACCTCACAGATTGTATAAATGTCTAACTTTTTAAATTAAAAAAAAAAAGAACCAAACAGAACTGCCGGAACTGAATACAATGACAGAACTAAAACATTCAATAGATAGCTTCAAAAATAAACTTGGTTATGCTGAAGAAAGAATCAGAGAACTTGAAGACAGAACATTTGAAATTAGATAGAGGAACAAAAACCAAGAAAAAATGAAAAAGAATCAAGAAAACCCTTGTGAATTGTGGACACCATCATGTGAACTAACATTCGCATCATGGGAGTTCCAGAAAAAGGAGAGAGAGAGAAGGTGGCAGAGAGTTTATTTAAAGAAATAACAACTGAAAAATCCCCAAATCTTGAGAAAGAGATGGATATCCGTGTATAGGAAACTCAAAGGACACAAAGCAAGATCAAACCAAAGAAAATTACTCTGAGACACATTATAATTAAAATGCTAAAATTCAAAGACAAAGAGAGAATTTTGAAAGCAGCAAGAGAAAAATGACTCATCATATACAAGTGAACCCCCATAAGGCTATCAGTGGATTTCTCTGTAAAAACCTTCAAGACCAGGAGGGAATGAGATGAAATACTCAAAATGATAGAGAAAAAAAGCCAACCAAGAATATTATAGTCAGAAAAAGTGTCCTTCAGAAACGAGGGTGAGATAAAGACATTCCTAGACAAACAAAAGCTAAGGGAGTTCATCACCACTAGAATGACCTTATAAGAAGTGCTAGAGGAAGTTCTTCAAGTTAAAATTAAAAGACACTAAGTAACAAGATGAGAACACATAAAAATGTAAAACTCAATGGTAAAGGTAAACATATAGTCAAAATCAGAATACCCTAATACTTTAGTGATGGTGTGTAAATCACTTTTATCTATATTATAAACATTAAAAATATTAAAAATGACTGTAGCTACAATAATTTGATAGTAAATAAATGATATAAGAAAATGTAAAGTATGACAACAATAGCATAAAATGTAGGTGGGAGGAAACTAAAAGTGTAGATTTTTATATGCACTTGAAGGTAAGTTGTCCCAATCAACAGACAAGTTGCTACTTGAAGTCAAACAACTAGTCCAAAAGAATTTTCTTCTTCAATTGACTGAATTAACTACTATATTTTTATAAAAAATATATATTTGAAGGGAAAAAATAAGTTTGGATTCTGGAGAGTTAAGAAATAAAAATTTGAGTTTAAAGAAATCTTGATGAAGGAAAATATGGAACTATGTATCAGGAATGAAAAAGTAGTTTTGAAAAATGATAAATAAATATTTTCCTCCTTGATGTATGAGAAGATATTAGTCAATGCTCTTTAGAAGGACTGAGAAGCCAAAGGATTCATGGATTTTTTAGAACATCAAAGGTTTTAAGAAAATGTAAATTTAAGGCTCCCTTCTCGAGAAAAACATGGTTGCTATACTGGATCTGACCATATAAATAGCTTGAGATCGACATTTGGGTCTTTGTGAGATTTTAACCTTTAAATGCCTACTAAATGTTATTGGTGGCTAGCCATTTTTTTTTTATTCTCAAATATTTATAAGTCATACATGAAAATGACTTATGACAGATGGGTTACCAAATGGGTTACCAAAATGAGACTGGAGGAAGGCTCAACAATAAATTGTGTATTTCATCTTAAAAGGTGATTTTCTAAGTTTGCATGTGGCATATTAACACAGAAACATGTCATTATTAAAATTAGCACTGAGGTAATTAAAAAAATAAGTTTT
Source organism: Pteropus alecto (assembly GCF_000325575.1). Taxonomy (NCBI): domain Eukaryota; kingdom Metazoa; phylum Chordata; class Mammalia; order Chiroptera; family Pteropodidae; genus Pteropus; species Pteropus alecto. The sequence continues at coordinate 2,250,248 of NW_006431043.1, read as the reverse complement.
AAAAAAATTAAGCCAGATTTGCCTTCATATTCTTTTTCACATTTCCAAGATATAATTTTTCCAATGAAAACTCTGAATAAGTAGATGATATATCTTGAATAAACAAATATTAGTTATATGAATTTAATATTTTGATTTTATGATTATTGAATGTCATTATTTTAATAAATTTCACTTTTCATTTCAATCCTTCCATGACAATGTCTGGCAATTATATTCTAAAATAAAGCTGCTTGAGTTTTACACTTTAAAAATATTACAATATTGTTTTAGTTTACATGTTCTGTTATTTGATATTTTTCTAGACTATTTAAATTCATAGGGTCTCAAATACTGAAGTGTGGCAGTGATTTAAAGATATATTGTGCAATATAATGGAGAAAAAAACCCAGCAGCTGAGCTGAGCTCAAATCTTGACTGCCATTAGTTTTTTTTTTACTCATTTAAGATGATTTTTATGGCACTTTCCTAAAGATGTCTAGGATTAAATGAGTCCCCAACATAGCAAAATGCTTGGCCCAAAGGAGGCATTCAGTAGATATTAATTTCCTTCCTTTGCAACCTTTAGAAGTCAGTGGGCAGTATAGATGTTAGAAGTCTTGAGAGGGTAAGAGTTAGCAGAGTGGTCTATAGGGAGGACAGAGTTTGGGATAAGAAAGCTTGATTCCTATCACTTAGCTTACAACTGGACAAGTTGTATACCAGAAACAGCTACAGGTCTTTCCTGGAACTCAAAAACATATTCTAGATCAATCATATGTATGGAAATTATCTAATCACCACCAGCAAAAAAACCCAAAACAACAATAGAAACAAAACCCTATAGGATTTCTAAATGATTTACAGAAGTACTATGTTTCACTGAGGGACATGAGGACAATAATTCCTGAAACAATTAATAGTAATGTCATAAATGAAGGAGAAAGAAAAATAAATTATGTGACTTTGGATTGCATAGATACCAATTTGTTTCATATGCCTAAAATGGAACAGATGTTGATATTTTCCAAGAGTTGGGAGTAAAGATTATAAAAGATTGCTCTAACTCATTTAATCTCATACCTGTAATAACTCTCAAAGTAGAACTAGAGATCTCTTTTTGCATCTTGAATGTAGGAATCATATAAGCAATTATAGTGTTCTTATAAACTTTCTCTGCCATCATTATGAGTTAGCATGCTTCTCATACCTCATAGTAAGAGGTATATAAACAAAAATATAAACAAAAACAAAACAGTTTGCACTCTGAGGAAACAAACATAAAGTAGAGCCACTTGTCTAGCATTAGGTCCTCTCCCAAGAATGAAGCCTTCAGACTTCATTCTTTATGAACTTATTACTTATGAGTTCATAACTTATAAGTTGCTCCCTAATGAAAACTTATGCAGTACCTTACTGACATCTACCAATATAATCATCACGTTAAGAGAGCTGCTGTTTGCTTTTCCTTTTTTCTCCTGTTAATAGACTATCTATAAGTTTACAACCATGTTTTTATTTAAATATGTGTCATATTTTTTATTTGTAGAGCCAGTACTAAAATCTCAACATCTTTGCAAAAAATTGGAAGTAATAATTCTTTTCTTCATGACTTTGTCTTGAGCTTTCCTTTCACAGAAATAAATAAATGAGATAAGGGATCTTGAATTCACAATGCTCTACAAGTAGTAAGCTTTCACAACTAAGTGTTCATTACTCAAAGTGAAAAGGGCTACAATAATAATGTGTCTATAGTGCCATTTGCGTAAAGATGAAGGAGAAAATAACTAGATCTTGGGACTATGAAGGAAATCTTTGTTAAATTAGAGAGGAAATATGAACTATATATGAGAGAGAAAAAGACAGAGATAGAGAAGGGAGGGAGGAGAAGGAAGGAAGGGAAGGAAGAAAGGATTACATTTATACAAGCTTTAAAACAAAATGGAAGAGAACCCCAGGAAAAAGCATGGAGGAACAAAAGAGTCTGATATTGTTATGATAACTATATTTCCCTTATAATTATTCCAGCAAAAATGGTGGGATACTGTGTTAGTATAGGTTCTGCTCTAGAGACAGTAGGTTGTCTTTATCAAGATGGTCAGCTAGCATTTAATTAGAATAAGGCAACACTAGAGGCAGCCACTACAAGCACCTCAACTATCTTCATTTCTGATCAAAAGTAGATGCTTCATTAATTAGCACAGTGAATGTTAGAAGACAAGTTTCATTGCTAAAATTAGTGGTTTTTTACTAAGTATAATGAATCTTAGAAATGGACCATCCATGGTGAAATCAGTGCTATTCAAAACATATGGATTACTTATCATTTAGAGACACATCACACCCCTATAAGTATCTAGTAGGGCCAGTGGCCTGCCCCTGTAGGGAAGCTGTTCCAGGCTTGATTTTATTAGGGTCCAGGGCAGGCCACTCCAAGATATCTCACAATGGCATGTTGATTATTTTGAATTAAAGTTACTGAAGAAACTGTCAGTGCAAGAACCTCTGACATCTGTCCCAATAAAAGCAAGAGATAAATCTACATGAAAGGTACCCTCTCTGCACCTGGAGGACACCCTGTATTGCTAGAGTTAATTAACTCAGGGCCGAAGAATCTGTACAAACAAACCTTGTTGCCTCTTTTCTAATTTACTACTTTGTTTAAATTCCTCATTAATGAATATCCAAATTTACTTCAATTCCTTTCTAATTAGCACTAACTTTTTTTGTGTGCTGTCAATTTCTCACAAATTTATTATTTGTCTGAAAAGTATAAAAGGTGCCTGGTTCAATCATTCCTTTGAGTCTCAATTTATGATCTGAGTATCATGATTCTCCCATGCACATGTATTAAATTGTTTTTTGTCCTGTTAATCTAGTCTTGTGTGAATTTTATTATATTATTATTAGTCCAGCCATAGAACTAAAGAAGGGTATGAGGGGATTCATCTCCTGTGTTCTGATGAAAAATATTCTTAGATGTCATTAAATGATTAGCCTAATCATGCTGCTAGAATATCATCATATTTGCCTCAGAGGAAACTTTCTTGTAAGGTTTTTTGGGAACACACACACACAACAGAGAGTTAGAACATCTTCAAGTTTATAAGTTGGGTTACATGCTTGTTTGTTAATAAATGTATATGCAGCAAAATGTCCAAATTTTCTTTCATTATATTATGAAATCAAGGAGGTGGGGAGTAGCTAATCTTCTCCTACCACTAACCATTATAGTTACCTCATTTACCCAAAAGGACCTGAGAATTATGCATGGCTGCCTTGTCTTGTGTCAGTTCTCAACAGCTGTGTTTGTCCAAAGACCAGCATATCATTCTAAATGGAACTCTGCTTGGTCAAATTCTGTGGGCGTGGCAAGGTTGCAAATGTAAGTTGGGTCACCTATAATGGCAATTGCTTTCTGAGCTAAGAGTGTGGAGGATAAAATGGAGGGGTAGAGAATGAAGGCCAAGAGGGCAGTATAGGAGACATAGACAAAGCAGTTGCAATGAAGAGTGAGGGGAAAGTCTATTTTCAAGAGGTACAATTAACTGGCCATGATAATTAATTAGAATTGGCAGATGAAGAGAAAGTAAAGTAAATGAGGTAGAGGATGATATAAAACTTTGAAATACAAAATGGAAGATGACAAGAAATAAGTGTGGGAGGTGATTTAAAAGCTGGGTTTGGGAGTTATCATGGTGGAAATAACCACTAGGGTACTAGAAAAAATGATACTAAAATAACAGAACTGAGAGAAGGACATTTAGAATTTACTTGTGCATAAAGGTAATTGAACATAGGGTTGTAAATGTGATCTAGAAAGGTGGGTGTTGCAGAATTAGAAAAATGCTAAGGCTTGAGTCCGGGGGCAATAATAAAATGTAAAGTTATGTAGAAGAGGACACAGTGTGAGCAAACCAAAAGGGCAAAGCAGCAATATGTTCTATCTTGGAAAAATAAAATCTTTCTGATATAGAACTGATCTAGTTAGGAAATGCTTATTGTAATAACTTAAAAGGAACTGGCTGAATATGTCCCTGATGCCAAATATTTCTTCTCCCAGTCTGATATAATAGCTGAAATTGTTGGGATTTGGAGTCATTTAGACCTGGGTTTAAGTTTTGTTTTTCTGGTTGTGTGATTCTCTGAGTATCAATAAAGTAGTCAATACAGCATTTGTTATTTGATAAATATTCAACAAATAGTCAATGAATCTGTTATTATCATATCACCATAGTAAGAAATTACTTCAAAACATAAGCTAAA
>NW_006431043.1:2225029-2245953 GCF_000325575.1 Pteropus alecto | reverse complement strand
CTTCCAAGAGTATTTTATATATTCTCTTTTTGGTGGAAGTAATAAGATGGTCAAGATAAAGACATTGCTCGGTTTTGACTTTCAAATTACATTTTTTAAAAGCCAAGTCAAGAATATGAAATGCTTGGGGTCTCTTCTTAACAGATATCTCTTCTTTGGAAGATGAAAAAAATTGAGGGAAAGCGAAGAAGAATGGGGATTTGATGATGTTAGAGAAATTCTCGACCATTGTAAGAGAGTAGATAATTATGTGACCATAACAGCAAGTGTAGAAGAACCCAAGGGTATATTACTAAGGTTTAGAGGGATCTAAACCATCCAGAATCTTCTACCATTCAGAACATTGACAAATAAAAACTGCACTGGAATTGATAGTTTGGGTAAAATCATTCATGTCATTCAGAACATAAAATAAACTAATATAATATTGTATGTCAACTATAATTGGAAAACTACAAATATAAAAATAAAAATAATAAAAGCTTTGGAAATAGACCTATTTTCAAGTCCCATCTTGGCCATGTACAGTAATATTTGTGTTTATCTTCTTCAGTAAGTTATTTACTTCTCGGAGCCTTAGTTGCCTTATCAGTATAATGGATATTATAACATTGATCTCAGAATTTGAGGCTCAGCAAAAATTATTTTAAGAATGCCTAGCACATTGCTTGGTACCCATTCAACAATAGCTCTGACATTGGCAATTTTCTTCCATCTCTTTGAAGCGGTAGCAAAATATTTAATCATTTATATGAACACGTAAGAAAGTTAGGAACAAAGAACAAATAGGCAACTCAGCACTTAAAAATTAAAAGAGAAAAAAAGTTTTGCTACAGTATAGACTTCACCCTAATAGGAAAGGGGAAGGAGTGCTAGGGATGCTGAACAAACTTTTCCTCTTCACAAGTCTGACAACCTATAGTTCTACCTGTGGATTTATTCCAGAGGCCCCTGAAAATGTGGTAACATGGGCAATCGCTTCATTTTCTTTTGCACCATTTAGTGCAAAACTGACAGTCAATGAAAAAAAAAGTTTATAAATATGAAGAAGAACCTTTACCATCCTATTTATTGTTGATTTGCATATGCTTCCTATATTGCAAGTTTATCTTACATGTGAATCACTTTCAAATGACCAAAAAGGAAAACATTTCCATTCTCTAATGAGTGGTTTAAGGAGTTCAGTTTTTGGACCCCAAATTCCTCTTAGATTGTATATATATTCATGACTGACTAGAGGCAAATATTAATTACTATCTCTATGAAAACAATATTTACTTGTCCAATTTCAGTAAAATTATTAAATGTATTATTATGAAAATAATGTGCTTGTGCACTTTCTTATCTGTTGGTTGACACTTGGAATAAAAATTAGCTTGTCTCAATATAGCTAAATAAACAGGATTGAAAAGACTGTTGGATGAATTCTAAAACATTCAGCAGTTTATTATAACTGATCGGTTTAAATAAGGAACAAATTGAGATTCACTTCAAACTACTAGGCTAGGGAACACAATTAAAAGAGACACTCCTCACCTATAGAAAAGTAAAGCTGATTTTTCAGTACTGATTACAAGGTGAGAGAAGATGAACACACTGATAGCATTGCAATCAGCATTTGTAACTTGCAAGTGCTGTTTGGAATATGATTCTAAAAAGGGTAGGTGTTGCTTTACAATTTTCAGAGGAATATATCTATTGACTCCAAAGTATCACACATATAGTACCACATAAAAGATGAATTTATGAACCAAACACTGAAAGATTCTAAGAGCTGCTGTCAATGGTTACATAGGTAACTTTTCTTTCCCCTAATAAAATGAAGGAAACAAAAAATAATATTGAGAAAGAACATTAAAAGAGGGAACTTATCTTACCTCCATCCAGCTCTTCAGTCCCAAAATGATTCCTGTAGAAGAGCATGATTTCTATTTTGTAACACTTGTAGATGGTCACCAAACAAACAAGCAGCAAAAGGATAGCACCAAGCCCTCCAGCAAGTTCAACCGTGTACATCAGCTCTAGAAAAAAAAATCACAAGAGAGAATTATACCATATTTACATGCAAAATCATAAATTCGACTTGATTTCACAGTTTTGTAGGTGAGACTAGATGTGGGCAATAGATTAACACAATCACTTTCCTCTCTGCATGAAAATCTGACCTTTTACTAACTTTCTAGCTTTGTTTCCTTGGTAGCCAGATGAGGTGGTGTGTGGTAACCGTTGCTAAGCAACATTGCTTATGGTAAAAATGAATGCATGTTGGTGGATTGCATTTTGATTGAGAACTATAAATACTTGATTGTAAACAATGATTTTGGGCTTGCCTGAGTGCAGTAACTCTTACATACAAATATACACCTTGTAGGAATCCTGCAAGTTATACTTATAGGGTTGATAAAAGAAATATTGGTTCCTGATGATATAAAGCTTTTAAGCCAGGAGGGCTTCTGAACTCACCAGTGTGAATCTATCCTTCCCACCTGATCTCTCACCTGCGGTTTGGACCTAAGGGGAGCGGAGGGGTCAAACAGCACAGTTCTTGAAGGGCAATGTGGACTGTTGCATGGAGTGTTAGATGGACCACCTAATCAATACTGTTTGCTGGCCTCTGTCATGCAGTGACTCCTGTCCTATATCTTTCTGAATAAAGTGGTGCTAATGTGGCCTATGATAGCTTTGGAGGCTGAATGCTTACTTGGGTTTAAGAAGCAGGCCTGCTAGTGGATGTCATAGCAGATTATATTGGTATTTTCCTTTCACTAAGTTACTTTTTTTTTCTTTTCCTTTGTTTCTCCTTTCACTAGGCATATTACTACATACTAGCCAAAGGATTTTCTTGCCATTCACTGTATACAAATTCTCTTATATCTCTTAAATGTTTATGTTACATCAAAAAATTATCAGGCAATTTGGGGGATAAAAAATCACTTCTTTTTTCTCCTTTAGAACTCATGGACACTGTAATAAATTCAAGGCTATTGGCATTTAAACATTAAGCCAGAATGCAGAGATTTTGAAATTTACTTTAACTAATTGCTTGTGTATGCCTGTTGTCCTTCATCAAAATAATCCAAATGTTGTTACTGATGGGTAGCCATTGTTTCCTGCAGTTGACAACTACCTTGAAAAGTACTAGTTTGCTTAATTATCATTAAAGATAAATATTCCTGAAATTATGGCTCTAAAATAATAGTATTTTTGATTCTGTAACTTAGACTCCACCGATGGGTTATCCGATTTTGTAACGTAGTCAATGTAGTCTTAGACTTAGAACTTTAAAATAATATATGGTTTTGCAGTGACAGCTACTCTTGGGTTACAAGATCCTTCCTGAGATCTTGAAATGGGGTGAAATCATCATGAGTGCAGTACAGTATCAGTGTTAAATAATTTGAAAAAATTTGGCCATAATTTTCTCACAAGGACGTTTTGTGTGTGTTTGTATGTGATGTCACTTTTCCTGTAATAATTGCAGAACAAAATTCAGCCATGCTTTTCATTATCTAGTCTTTCGTTTCTAATTCAACAGTTTAATAAAAAACACACATAACTCCTGCATAATCAAGTGCATTTTCCTGCCATTATTAAAATTAAAAGGGACATAGAAAAAATCTTATAAAAAGTGATTGGACTTTATGAATTTAAGAAAGAAAAATAAAGTGAGCTATTAAATCTTTTAGAGTCTAAGTAAATTAAGTGTAAAATATTGAAAATTATATCCACAAAATTTTTATATTTGTATTTATAAATATCAGACAGCCTTATCTGTTGACTCTTGTGAAGGACTACACAAAATAGTAGTACAAAAGTACTAAGACTGAAATATAAAACGCTCTTCAGTATACCGTTTTCCTAATAATGTGTGAACAGAAAGGGTAAGTGGGTAGATAATTCTGTGGGGTACTTTGAATCTTGTTCTCTCAGGATATGTGTTAAACCACTACACACAGAAGTCTGCATAAAACTCTAACTTATGCCCATAGGCTAATTTATACACCAGAAAAATCTGATTTAAATTATACTGCATATGATGGGAGAGATAAGCATTTGGACTATGGCTTCTGTTAAGATTCATTGTTTTCTAATTTAATGCATTAAACGGTTGGAATTCATCACTCTAAAAATTCTTGCATGAGAAAAGAAATGGAAAAATAATGGAGAATGCTTATCTTCTACTTCCCAACATTACTAGTGCAAGAACCCATTGATACTACTATATTAGAAAATTTTAAGTAGTTTCTAATGAAGCTAAATATGAAGTTACTCTATCAGTAGCAATTACACTCCTAAGTATTTACTCAAAGGAAATATAAGCAGATGTCCACAGGAAAACTTGTACAAGAAGGGTCAGAGCAGTTTTATTCATAGTAGCCACAACTGGAAACAAACCAAATGCTCATTAACAGAAGATAATGAACAGGAGATACGTGTACATATTATAGGGTACATGCAGCAGAAAAAAGAATAAACTACTGATACATGTGATATACGTGAATCTCACAAAATTATGTTAGATGAAGGGAGCCAGATACAAAGTAATATTTTTTGTATAATTCTATTTAAATGAAGTCCAAGAGCGGGCCAAAATAAACCATATAGAGATCACAAAATGGATGCTTTGTGGATGGGTGATGAAAAAATTTATTGGAAAATGGCAAGAGGAAACTTTCTGGAGTAAAAGAAATATTCTGTATCATATTTCAGGGGTGGATACACAAGCATATACATTTGTCAAAACTCTGAGCTGAACACTTAAGATCTATGCCTTTTATGTTAATCATACTTCAATACTTTAAAAGTTTGATTTTTTTTTTTAAAGAGCCATTGTATGGTTCTTGACTTTTTTTGTCTGACTTATTTCGCTTAGAATGGTAATCTCGCGATCCATCCATGTTGTTGCAAAAGGCAATATTTCATCTTTTCTTATGTGAGATATAAAACTGAAAGCAACAAGTGAACAAGACAAACAAAGAGAGACTCATGGACACAGACGACAGTTTTGTGGTTATCAGAGGGAAAGGGGATGGGGAGATAGAGATGGGTAAAGGGGGGTCAAATATATGGTGACAGAAGGAGATTTAACTTTGGGTGGTGAGTACACAATGTAATATACATATGACATATTATTGAATTGTACACTTGAAACTGACACAATTTTATTAACCAATGTCACTCCAATAAATTTAAGTAAAAAAAAAGAGCCATTATAAGTTTTAACCCAAGGCCTACATGGGGAGAAGCTATAAAGAAAGCTGGGAGTCAGGAAAGCTGCTCTGGTGTAGATATGTGCCCAGGCAGACAGTGATTCTTCTGTGCTGCCCCTAAACACATCTTTTGATGCTGAAGGCATGGAACTGGGCCTGGGCATCTAGCATACCTTACACACCCAGATCAAATCAAACAGCTCTTGAAACAATCAAAAATTGTGCCTGAAACATAATCCTATTAATCTAATTAGCATAATTTTCGCTTTCTTCAGATGGTATTTATAATTCTGGTTTCTGTACACTTTAAAAAATCTTTTAAAAATCAGATATGTATAAGCTAGAGAAAATTATATAAAAGTAAGTCCTTTGTATTTTTAGAGAAATAATTGTCCAAATGTGAATTATTCCCATGTCTAGATGTCCAGAGCCACTCAAAAAATTTTATACACTATCTCAAATACACTATTCACCAGGCCAATCAATACTATTGTCTGATATGTAATGAGAAAAAGACAGCAGGGTTATGTAGCTTAGAAATTACAAAGTGGTCTTGTGTCAAAGGAATACATTTTTCAAGGTACGAACAGATGAAAGTTATATATACTTAGAGTATGGGCAATAAGCAAGACCAAGTCTTCTGAGACATGATAGTCATTTACTAATGATGGGAATACCAAAAACTGGTCCAAAGAAACAGCATTTACATGAAGCTAATTGATCCTCAGATCCTGAGAGTGTCTCTGATTTCCCCCAGATACTTTCGTAGTATCACATGCAGAAGCATGGTGTTCTTATAATATCCTTGGAAGTCAGAAAAGAAATGTGTCTTTCCCCACAGTACACACACCAGTGCTTGCTCCTCAGTTACAACATTATTTTTAGGCGAGAGTAATTTATATGCCTCCATATTATAAATAAGTGCAGGTTAAAATTTTTCCATTTGATTTAAGTTACTCACATTAGTTTATATAGCATGTGTAAACTCTCTCAAAGAAAATGGTGTATTAGATTTAGTTTTCACATTTCTTTTGCTCCAAGCTGGACACATTTATTAATATGAGTGCTACCCATTATTGCTTATACATAGGAAGACAAAATTACTAGGGGTTAAATTCTGTTACAGTTAAAGAAATGACTTGAACCCACTGCTATATTTTATCTTTACACTAAAATGTGAAAAGTGTTGCCCCAGCAAATGTCATTTTCCTTTTGAAATGGAATCTGCTTTTCAGCTCAAGTTCAAGTTGCCTGGAGTGGCAGCATTTAAAAAATAGAAAGATTCCATTTCGGCACAATTCAACATCAGAGGATGGATAGAGAAAGTGCAGACCTTTTAAAATCTGTTTAGCCTTTGTGTTATTTTATTAAAATGATAGACTTTGCCCCCTTTAAGGGACTGAGACTGAATATTAAAAATTGTAAAGCAAAATTTCTAGGCAAAACCTAAGAGAAACTAGCATTTGGTTAAACACAACAAATGAACAAGTGCCAAAGAGTTACATTTAAGGGCACCAGCGATCATTTAGTTACAGGCAATTAACAATAGTCCTTGGAAAGCTCCAGTAAGGGCTAAGGGAAAGCACATTGATTATTGCTGCAGTAGTAGACTGCTTTTGGAATAAATTGCTTCAATTTGAAACTAGATTTGCTACAAGCATTTTGAGCAATGGCTACAATTTTTTCTTATCAAGACAGTTGGACCAAGCAGCTCTTTGAAAGAAACAGCTAATTAAAATAAAGCACATGCCATCTCTTAGTATATTGGGTTACATTGCAAATAATAAATGCATTTGGTTTACACTAATGTTGCTGCAATTAAATAGTACAGTTTGGGATTTAAAAAAAATGGCGTGTATTTGGTATTATTGTGTGCAAACTTTTTCTGCTAGGTATCTTTGAAGAGGTAAAGATGCTAACAAAGTTAAATCAAAGTTTATATGTATTTTTGAACTCTTCACTTGGAGTTTTCATTTTGTAACTCTATTTATACATATATAATCTTGTTTAAAGTATAACTGAAGATTTTAGGTGGCTTATTCTTCTATAGTTCCTTCTAAAATTGACTCATTCATTTATAAAGTCCTTTGAAATGCTCTGCTTCAATTTATATGCAGAAAAATGCAAGTTTGTGGGGGAAATGCATGATAGACAATATAATGATCCCAGTTTATTCATTAGCTTCACCAAGTACATTTCTTCTTCTCTCATTATATTATAAAGAGCCAAACTTTATAAGGATTTATCCATCCACATAAATTCATATGCATATTTATTTCTCTGGAGCAGTATAACTTATTTGTTCCTGGCAGGAGGATAATTATACTCAGCCTACAAAGATATTCAATTCAATTCTATAATACATCAATGCAATTTAGAAGCAGTTAAATTTTTTTTTTGGTAACACATTAAGAAGCTGAATTGCTATTCATATAATAGCAAGAAAATGTTTTGGGAAGGTATAAACTGGCATGTAAAGACAGCAGTTTTGCTCATGTAGAAGTGCTTTTTGGAACAAGGCAGGTTAATAATAATAATAAATGAAAATGGTCTCTGAATGTAGCAGCTTGATCTATGAACTAAAACAAACATTTGGGCAAAATATTACTTTCAAAGTACATTTTGCCATTTTGAAAAAAAGTTTTCAGCCAAAGGACTGAATTAGCTTTAACTTACTACCAATAAGAATGCAAATATGGTCAATGGCTAGGACCCACCATTAGGCCTAGTCAGACTAAGCTCCTATGAGCCTTTGGAACTGAATTGTCACATGTTAATAAACTATTAAAAATGAAAAATAAAATGAAAGACTAGAGAAAAAAATGCATCATTCTCTATATAGTTTGCTAGAGCCCACCCTTGGAATGTGATTTCGCTCTTCCCAAACAGATAGGAAGGGTGTTACATTTTTTTTTTTCCTATGAAGTAGAGAATATTCATAAATGTTATGTATTAAAGTACGAGTTAAAATGAATAATGAGAGTAATTGAATAAAATATGAATCCATGAGTTCATATTAATTATAAATAAATTAATAAAAAGGAAAGTTCTCCTTTAGAGTAGAATGCTAATTGGTAAATATAGAAAGAATGATAGAGCTAAGAATTATCATTGTTTTGCCATCCTAATAATTGATTCAGGCAAGTATTATCAACAGAGCCTATAATTACTGAGTGAAAGATTGATGAGGCAGGATATTCACACCATCTTAAAGTACCTCCCCACTGATTATTTATTAATAATTAAGGGGAAAATGAACACCATCTTAAGGAAGTGACCAAAATTAACATCACTAGTAATGGAACAAATTGACATCATGTACCTCCTGATGTGACACATTAAGAAGGCACAATATCATTTATGTAGCACTCCAGCCAGAAACAGGTAAATATCCAAAAAAGGAGAAAGTTATCAGAGAAACCCAACTGAGGGATATTCTACAAAAAAATAAAATGTGGTTTCTACTCTTCAAAAATGGCAATGCCATGAAAGACAAAGAAAGGCTCGAAACGATCCCAGATTAAAAGAGACTAAAAGGGCAACAACTAAATGCAATGCCTAATCCTGGATGAGCAATATGGTATAATAAATACTATTGGGACAATCTTTGAAATTAAAAATAAACTATATATAATAGCATTCTATCATTTTAAATTTTCCTGAATTTGATAAATATACTCTGGTTTTCTAAGAAAATATCTTTGTTTTTAGGAGATTCACACTGAAGAATTTAGTCACGATGTCTGTGATTCACTCTCATGTTGTTCAGCAATATGTGTTATGTGTTATATATACAGAGAGTAGCTGTATCTTTTTGTTTACCTATCTAGACAGAGATAAGACAATGATGGCAAAATGTCAATTAGTGAATCTAGCTGGAGAGGATATGTGGAAATTTATTGTTCTATTTTATGCACTTTTTCTGTAATGTTTACAGGTTTTTTTCCAAAATAAAATATTAAAAAATACAAGACAGGTCCAATGGTAAGATCACATTATTGCAAATGTTACTGTCATTAGAGTGTATTTGGGGTTGATTACTTTTGGATTAAAATTTTATTATTTACAGAGGTTCCAGTCAAGACGGCGGGGTAGATATATGTTATGCTTGCCTCTTCTCATGACCACATTAAAATTACAACTAAATTATAGAACAATCAACATGGAGAACCATCTGAAGACTAGCTGAACAGAACTTCTATAGCTTAGGATATAAAGAGGACACATTAAAACCGGTAAAAGGGGCAGAGATGTGGAACAAGCTGGTCCTGCACCCGCATGTGGTGGTTGAGCATTGGGAGTGATATCTTGCTTGCAGAGATTCCCCTGAAGGAACGAGGCACCCCAGCCCAGAGTTCCAGTGCTAGGAAAAGGAGGACCCACAAAATCTGGCTGTAAAAATCAGTGGGAATTCTGACCATCCATCCAGGTGAAATGAAAGGAACTGGGGGATTGAGATATCCTGTTAAAGGCCTGCACACAGATTCACTCTCTCATAGACACTCACCCTCGGCTCCGGTGGAAGGACAGCAACTCGGGAGGTGCCAGAGACATACAGAAAAAGACAGCCGTGTGGCTTTTGGGGGAGGACTGGAGGGACAGCCACCTTTGCCCCTATGTTGAACTCTCCTGTGAAGCCTGAAGGCAGGCGCCATCTTGCCTGTGTTGAGCCTTCCCCACACAAGGCCAATTCTGAATCTGCATTGGCCTGGTGAGGTTGGCTCTCTCCACCCAAGTGACGCCCTGAAACCTCACCCCACCAAACTTGCAAATTGCCTGTGGCTATCTCATTGATTGACAACCACTCCGTGCTCTCAGCAGGGGGGCTCATTAGACTGCAATCAACAGGCCTCAGCTCTTGCACACCTCAGGAATCAGCTTGGTAGCAGGCAACCAGCCCCAGCCTGAATTACAGTATCTCTTGAACAAATCTTGGCTGTCTGTGGGCCCGAGGCAGGTGGCAGCTAGCCTCAGTGTGATCTGAGACATTTGCAAGAGGTCACAGGCTCAGGACTGGCATCAAATCTAAATCTGCACTGGTTGGGTAAAATCTGCTTGCTTTACCCCAGTGACTCCCTGGGACCCTGCCACAACCAACTCCCATACCACCCAAAGGCTCTTTCATCTACTGAGTCTTATGGGCAGCTGGCAGGGAGCCTTAGGCCTTGGGCTGCCCTGAACCTTTTGCTAAGCTGCCCAGGCCCAGTACTGGTGGCAGTTCAATGCACTGTCTCTCTCACTTGTCTCCAGGTCCAGCACAGGCAGCAACCAACCACGGATCACTTTGTAGCTCCTACCAGGGAACCCTGGGTGGTTACAGCCAGTGGCTGACATTGGCTTGCATGAGAACCCCTCCCAAGGGACCACAGAACCAATGCACCCAGAGGCTGGCATCAGACCACATCAGAGCACTACCTGATTAGCCTCACAAGCAGCACACCACAAGGGTGGTCTCAACAGGTACACAAGACCACTGAGAAGAATCTCACTGTGTGGAGTCATCCCCCACACAGCAGCTCAGATGCTGTAACCATGACCAATCCTCATGGCCAGTCAGCCTGAGAGTCAATCCCACCCAATAATGTGCTAACAGCAATCAAAACTTAACTACAACAGGAGAACATGCACAACTCACACAAGGGACACTCCAGAAGCTTCCGGCACAGGTGATAAGGGAGACTGTGCCCCTGGGCCACAAAGGACACCTACGCATATGGCCACCTGGCCAAGACGGAGATGTAGCAAATCTACCTAATAGATAGAAACGAACACAGAGAGACAACTAAAATGAGGGGGGGAAAAAAAAACCATGCTGCAAATGAAACAATAGGAGAAAACTCCAGAAAAAGAACTAAACTAAATGGAGGCAAGCAACACATGAGAGAGTTCAAAACACTAGTTATAAAGATGCTCAATGAACTTAGGGGGAGAATAGATGATCTTGATGTGGACGTCAATGGAAAGACAGTAAGCATAAAAAAAGACATAGACACCATAAAAAAATAAAACAGTCACAAATGAAGAATACAATAACTAAAATGAAGAATACATTAGAAGGAATCAATAGTAGACTAGATGAAGCAGAGGATCAAATCAGCAATTTAGAAGATAAGATAGCAGACAACACCCAATCAGAATAGCAAAAAGAAAAAAAAAGAAAATAATGAAAAGTTTAAGGGACCTCTGAGACAATATCAAGTGCATTAACATTCACATCATAAGGGTATCAGAAGAAGAGAGAGAGAGCTAGGGATTGAGAACCTACTTGAAGAAATAATGACTGAAAATTTCCCTAACCTGGTGAAGAAAGTAGACATACAAGCCTAGGAAGCACATAGAGTCCGAAACAAGATGAACCCAAAGAGTCCCCCACCAAGACACATCATAATTAAAATCCCAAAGATTAACAGCAAAGAGAAAATCTGAAAAGTCGCAAGAGAAAAGCAATCAGTTACCTTCAAGGGAGCACCCATAAGACTGGCAGCTGATTTCTCAAAAGAATCTATGCAGGACAGAAGGACTTGGCACAAAATATTCGATGTGATGAAAACCCAGGATCTACAATCAAGACTACTCTACCCAGAAAAGCTATCATTTAGAATCGGATGACAGATAAAGAGCTTCTCAGACAAGAAAAAGCTAAAGGAATGCATTACCACCAAGCCAGTAATACAGGAAATGTTGGAGGAACTTCTTTAAGAAGAAGATGAAGAAAAAAAAGATAAAAAATGTGAATAGTAAAATGGCAATAACTACATGTCTATCAACAATTGCTTTAAATATAAATGGATTAAATGCTCCAATCAAAAGATAGGGTGGCTGAACGATTAAGAAAACAAGACTTTACATAGGCTGCCTACCAAGAGACTCACTTCAGATCTAAAGACCCACATAGACTGAAAGTAAAGGGATGAAATAAGATATTCCATGAAAATGGAAACAAACAAATAAACAAACAAAAAGCTGAGGTAGCAATACTTACACCAATCAAAATAGACTTTAAAACAAAGGCTATAACAAGAGACAAAGAAGAACTCAGTTATCCCACTTTTGGGTATTTATCTGAAGAAACCCCAAACACTACTTTGATACGACATGTGAATTCATATGTTCATTGCAGCATTATTTACAATAGCCAAGATATGGAGGCAACCTGGGTGTCCATCCAATGGACGAGTGGATAAAGAAGAGGTGATATATATATATGTATATATAATGGAATATTACTCAGCCATCTGCAACAACATGGATGGACCTAGAGGGTATTGTGCTGAGTGGAGTAGGTTAGACAGAGAAAGACAAATGCTGTACTATTTCACTTACAAGTGGAATCTAAAGAAGAAAATAAACAAAACAGAAACAAACTCAGATACAGAGAACAATTAGATGGTTGTCAAATGCGAAGAAGATGAGGGTTGCTTGAAAAAGGAGAAGGGATTAAGAAATGAAAATTGATAATTACAGAATAGTCATGAGGATGTAAAGTACAGCATAGGGAATATAGTCAATAATATTATAATAACTATGTATGGTGCCAGAAGGGTACTGGATTTATTGGAGTGATCACTTTGTAAGTTATATAATGTCTAATCACTGTGTTGTACATCTGGAACTAACATAATATTATATGTCAATGGTAAAATCTTAACATTTGCAATGTCATAGATGGACCTAGAGGATATTATGCTAAGTGAAATAAGTCAGGCAGAAAAAGACAAATACCATATGATTTCACTTACATGTGTAATCTAAGGAACAAAATAAATGAACAAAACAAAAATAGACTCATAGATACAGAGAACAAACTGGTGGTTGCCAAGGGGACCAGAGTTAGTGGATTGAGTGAATAAGGTGAAGGGATTAAGAAGTACAAATTCGTAGTTACAAAATAATCACAGGGATGTGAAGTACAGCATAGGGAATATACTCAGTAATATTGTAATGGCTATATATTGTGCCAGGTGGATACTAGAATAATAGAGGGGATCACTTCGTAAATTATATAAATGTCTAACCATTATGCTGTACACCTGAAACTAATATAAAGTTAAAAAAAAATTATTATTTACAATTATTCTAATGTAATCTGTAAAAGCCTTCAGTTTAATCTTCCAAAAACATGTCATAACCTTGGAATTTTTTTCAGTAATTGTTAGCTGATTACATGCTCATCGAAGAAAGTCCAAACCTCTTATGGTGGAATTCAAAGTCCTTCACTCCTTTAATTGAAGCAATTGATTAATCTCCAGCCAGAATCATCCCTCCAAATGTGAATTGAATTTGACATGTTTTCCCAATTCTGTACCGACTTAGAACTTCTCCTTTCCATTTATCAAAACTCTGCCAAATCTGCAAGGTAAGGCTAAGATCTACAATTTCAATGAAGCTTTTCCAACTAAAAGTGATTCATCTCCTTAGAAAATGTATTTTCTATAGCTTTTTTGGTGACTTACCGTATTGCATTATATCATTTAGTTTTGTTTATGGTTTTACATTCTAAACAATTCCTTTACCTTTGGACCTCTGCTTTGGCTGTTACCTCTGATTAGAATGTTCCTTCCCAGATTTCTGCATGCCTCCTTCTTTGCTTCTTCAAGTCTTTGCTAATATAACACCTTCCCAATTTTACCTACTGACCATTCATTCCAAGTTATGTATAGCATTTATCACTAAATAGCATAATATTTAATTTTCTTATTAATAAGTTTATTATTGTTTATTGTCTGTCTTCTCCCACTGTAATTTAAATTCTACCAGTTCAAATTATTTGTCTATTTTGTCCATAATTTTTATTGATCTATCTAGGTGCCTTGAAAACTATCTGACACATAGTAGGTTCTCAAGGAATATTTGTTGAATAAATGAATGCCTGGATGCACTAACTCAATTTTCTAATAAAAACTTAAGATTTTTGTGTACTTCCTCTCTAAAATTCCAAGAATATCTCTGCGAGCCATTTTCACAGCCAACCAGAAGGTTCAAGCAACTGACGAAGTATAGTAATTAATATGCAGTCCATTCATTTGGTAATAAAAGTTATTCTAAAGAAAAATGATCAACTTCATAGCATATACTTAGCAATGTTCTTTCATTCATAAATCCAATGACAATATAGTCTTATATGGACTTACAGAACTAGAAAAGTTTGTGTTCACTGGGCATTTAGAAATAAATTGTGTATTGCTTCGTACCTTTGATACTGTTATTCATTTTTTCTTGTCACTCGCTCATTCACTTTCTTTTTGTTTAGTAAGTAACTTAGATGTGCCAGGAGTAGTGCTTTGAGTTCCAGTGATAAAATAATGAATGAAATATGCTTCTTGCCTTAAAGGAGATCATGTCTAGTTGCAGAGGCAGGCATGTAAGCAATTATTTTAAAGCAAAATAATAAAAGCTAATATGTATTGTGCACTTGAGTGTCATTCTGCCAGGCCTTTTA
Source organism: Pteropus alecto (assembly GCF_000325575.1). Classification (NCBI taxonomy): domain Eukaryota; kingdom Metazoa; phylum Chordata; class Mammalia; order Chiroptera; family Pteropodidae; genus Pteropus; species Pteropus alecto. The sequence goes on along the minus strand of NW_006431043.1, from coordinate 2,231,304 downwards.
TATGGGTGTAAGAAATACTCTATTATAAGTATCATAACCATAGATGAGCAACTCACTTGGGGTGTTTGTGCATGTGCAGGTGCATGTTTTTGTTTCTGTTGGCTCTTAGAGATGCCAATTGGACACAGTGTGGCACAGTGCAAGGCAATGCCTGTAAAACTTTTTGGCAAATAGTTTGGTGTAGAGTACAGGGAAAGTGAATGTACGCTATGATGGGTGATGATAGGCAAATTCATATAGTGATTTCTCAGTTATAATATGTTGTTTTTTTCTCCTTTTCAAAGCAACTAGCATGTACCTTATCAATAAATATTTGTTTGAAGGAGTTGGGGTATCAATTAAGCCAGGTTTCCCAAAATTAGGGCAGAAAAATAGAACAATTATTCTCCCTAGAGTAAAACTGACATATAGCTTTTAAATGTATAATGTGGTATTAGTAAGACAGAGTTTTATCAGTGAAAATATTTCCCCTTTGAATTATAAAAGCAATGTTTAAAATAGGTCTATCTAAAGACCATAACGTGGGATGTACACAGACATTACAGATTTGCACACATACAAACGTTGAAAGTATTCATATGTAGCCTCCTTCATCTTAGATCTTATAAGATTGAGTATAATGGGGGGGGGAAATCAGACTAAGAAGGAAGATATTGCTATAATAAAGAGGAAAATGGGCCTCAGGTGACCAGCTCAGAAGATAGGACTACTGTATATCAAGGTGTCAAACTTCACTGATGCCTAAAAGAAAATCTCTTAGAAGAAAAAAGTATTTGCTTTCCCTCTACAAAGAATTTCCTTCTGAACATGTCATACAAATAGACAGGCACAGATAGAATGTTACAAAACATCTCTTGAGAGAAAATTGTCAGAGTCAAGGTGGCATTGCCATTTTACTCCTTTTTGTTAAGGGCTGCAGCATTTATCCTGAAAGCAATCCTCCACTGCAGGATATATTGTCACAGAACAGTTTGGTCTTCCATTGGGAATGCTTTGGATTGGTCAGAGAACCCAGAACATCTGGACTGCTTAGATAACTAATAGGAGAAGCCTTGTTTTCTACAGAAACATTGAACCCCTTCTAAAAATATTGTATGATTATTTGTAGTACATTAAATTGTTGAAAATAGATTTTATAAAGTATTTTACACATGTAAAAACTGATTGCATTGCAGTATACAAAATGGGATGCTTTGCTAAACCAGAATTTTATGCTATTATTATGATTTTCTTCCTTTAAGGTTTTAACATATTTTCTAATTATTGAAAACATTAGAATAAAATGTATTTGGCAAAAGCTGTTTCTCTCATGAGGCAAGTTTCATTCAAAATCTTACTGATTCCATAGAGCTAGAAACTATTAAGGCAAAAACAATAATCAAACCATATGCTGGTTCATTTCCCTCAATGGAAGAAACAGAAAAATCCATTTCTTATCTTTCTTGAATCTTTTCGATAACTCTCTGTTTTCCAAAAACATAAAAATGCGGAGGAAAATAACGGTAAATTTGCCTTTCTTTATCATTCTGTAAAGAGATACTAGTCAAGAACTTATTAACATTTTTTTTTCTCTCCCATTAACACTCTATGAAGAAATAGGCATGTTTTGGGAATTACCAATAGCAGAACCTACCATTCCTTGATTTCTTCTCAGTGAATGGTAAATAGTTCCTTAAACCATGAGAATAAAGTGAGTGACTTGTATATTTTAGTGGACTGTATAGTTGGAATACATATATGAAGGGCCTGTATTTAATAATGAATTCTCTTTTATCAAAATGACAATAGTACAGTCCTGCTTCACAAAGAATAAGGCATTATCTAATCATCTAACTCTATGTATTGATTTTTGGTACATGAAAATTAGCAGTGGCTTGAGAAAATAATGTAGAAGTAAAGATATTCTATAAAATGCAATGTTTTCTAATATAGACAGACATAAAGTGAGATCAAGACTCTATATTCAAGCAAATAAGTTTCAACATACTTTAAAAATATGCAAATAACTTGATTTTATAGCAAATAGAGTAATGATAGGTTTCCTGTAAGCATTTAAAAATTTTTCGGTGCCTATACAAAAATAGATTAATTTTCTCACCTTTTTTCCCTGACTCCATAAAACATGCTTACTGTAAAGAATTTGAAAATCACGTAAGAATACGAAGAAGAAATTAAGAGTCACATGGAATCACACAGCCCTAAGATAACCACTTTTACTACAGTTTAAATGTTCTTTTATGCATCTCTTTCTAATATATTAGGTTTTTAAGTAAACTTAACAGAGGAAAGTGATATATAATTTAAATGCTAATACTCCAAAATAGCTTATGTTTTGCGTTTTACTCTGGACAATTTGGAATAGAGTTTTCCAAGGTGGTTTATAATCCGTGTTTCTGCTAAAATGCCTCATGGTAAACTCTTTAGCCTAATTAATTTTTCATTCACATATCTATTTATCCAACTATCATTTACAGATGTCTGGTTCAATAAGGCAAGTCTAGCAGAAATTATTTAACACCACTATAGGGCTTTTTTTTTCTATTTAAATAATCATTTTGGCAACAGTTTATAAGAATTCACTGAAAAAGTAGGTTAAAACATAATCCAGTTTTAGAGAAAATACAGGTTTCAAATTTCATTTAGTCCAATTGCAGTTTTACAGATGAGGAAACTAAACTGGTATATGAATTAGGCAATAGCTGAAAATACATTTTAATAATACCAATTTTTATGTGACTACTGAGTTGCCAGTGACCGTAGTCTACTTAAGAAAATAACCAATATGGAATTTTATTGTGATATCTTTAATGTATTCCATTAAGTTAATTTCAATACTGAGATATTTAAATAATATAGACAGATATGTTTGGGGAGAATTAAAAGTTCACCCAAGCAGTTGTGAGTTGTTACCTTGTGAGATAGTATATATGAGTTTTCAAGTCATACTCATTTTACACTACACACTAGAATTAGAATTCCAAACTGATTTAAGTCAGGCAATTTATGCGTATCACTCTTTTAAGCTTTGATAATGGCATCTTCCATTTTAGTTTCCATGAATTTGACAACCATTACCAGCTAGTACTTTTAACTGCAGCTGCATATCTTAAGGAATTGTGATTTCTATTTTGCAGTTAGGAACTTGTTGTCTAAAGAGCCGAGTCAACTTTATAAATGCTTAAAACCATAAGAAAAACCCTAGGAAGAGCAACCGCTTCATTTCACTTTCAAGATTTGCAAAATGAAGTATAATGACTCAAAACTCTTGGGAATCTGTAAAATATGACAAACGGGCTACTATATACTATTAATCACCCAGGGTTTAATATGTTCTTACAAGATTCCTACTCTGGAGCTTAAGGACAATTAGTTTACAAATGACAAAAATGAAGAACAATGACACAAAGAGAGTTACTTTAGGTCATACACAAGTGAAGAGTCAAAAACAAAACACTGTCAAATAACAGTCCTTTTTTCCCCTCACAGTTCACAATTTCTTTTCAGTCAATCCTCATTCATATCAAATTTTAATTCATGATAATGATTCTTGGTTTGTTTTAAAAATGATCTTTTTGTGCTGTCTTAAATATACCACTGAATTTTTTTGTGAAGTGAAAATAAAAGTCTATTTTAATAGCATTTAAATGTCCACTTTTAATTTAAAGAAATCAACCTCCAGATATATTATCCTTCATAGAACACATGCTAAAAATAGTACATGTGCCCTAAAAATAGAGACAAACAGCTAACATATTTCTTACAGATGGCAAATGTAATTCTCAACAATAAAATCTAATACAAGTTACCATGGTAATTTATTGGAAATCAACAAGTTTTTTTCCTACTATATGACCCAAAAGAGTAGTTAGCATTTTTTATGTGTCATGTCTAATTTCTCATTTTACTGACCTGGTCATCAAAGTCCGATATACAGGAGCTGCTTATTAAGTTATACCTTGCATTTTATGACTCAGTTGTGCCATTTCTCAACTGACTGTAGGAATTCACGGCCATAAAAATGCACAGCCATCTCCTTCTCACCAACAATGTTGCTTTAATGCCCCATGATGGTGGTAGACATCCCTCTGGCAGCAGTGAGTCAACTACTAAGTACACCTAACCCATAGGTGGCACTCAATACATTTTTGGTGAATAGGAATGATTTGCTGCTTTTGCATACAACAGCGTTATACAAACCAACTTTAAGCAGCCTGCAGTGAGGTAAGATTTTGAGCAGGTTATGAAACATTGTCAATCAGCAGGTTGTTTTGACCTAGAAATAATGAGACTATTAAGTTGGTTTTGAGAATAAGTGGTGTGTTGGTGGGTGGTGGCCATGATTATGCTATTCTGTTTGTGACCTCTGATCACATATGTGGAAATATGCTATTTGAATGCTATATGATATCAGTGGGCTTCTCGCAAATATCTTAAAGTGAATTATTATGGTTTTAAACTGCCTGTTTGTCATTTTCGAACGCAAAGGTCTGAGTTCTAGTAGATTTCCTCTGCTCTCACCTCAGGTCTACTTGTGTTTTATAACTTCTGTTAGATACTAGACAGATGCCTGTTAAAATGAGTTGAACTGTTGGGTTATTGTGTTATTTTTTCTTTGCCTATTTTGCCATCATATCATTGATCAATAATATGTGGATGTTCATTTCTCATACTGTACCTGCCCTTCCTTATTACACATAATTGAGATTTAGCTGAAAACAAGTGTTCAAAACAGAAAATTAGCAGTATTTACTGCCTATCATATATCTTGTTCCTCCTTGGTTATTGCTGTTCATATAGGCTGAAATATATGCATATATCCGTATATATGTTGTTGAGACATTCCTAAGTGGATTTTCTTTTCTAAAAAGGGATATGTATGAATGATGTCCAACAATGAGAGCTCTTCATTTAAGAGGTTAATTATTTAATACTTGGAGGAATGCCCTCTCAGACAGCTCTCTGGGTAGCAAATGTGTTCTATGAAACACAATTTCATTGAATACATGAGGCAAGTAACCTCATTAAGAGTAGAGTGTGAGGGCAATGTTCAAATAGATTCAAATGTGTTGACCATGTAAAAAGAATGAGGCGATTAGTGGGAATTAGTCCCACTGACTGGTTATATTGCTCTTTCATTCGTCTCTCAAGGAAACAGTGAACTCAAGAGAGCTGGTTGCTCTTGACCTATTAGATGCTACCAAGTTTATTAGACCTTGGTATGCCAATTGTGGTCCACAGACCAGCACCAATAGCATCAATAAGGAACTTGTTTGAAATTCAAATCTTGAGTCCTGCCCCAGACTATTGAATTTGGATCACTATTTAACAAACTCCCTAGGTGATTTGTGTGTATTGTAAAGATTGCAAAAACAACAGTAAAAAAAAAAAAAAAGAAAGACAGAAAGAAAGAAAAAGAAAAAGAAAAAGAGTGTGAAGCACTGCTCTAGTGACTTCTAGTTGACTCTCCAAGAGTAGAAATACAAGGAACTTTCAACAACTGATTTAATACGAAAGGGGCCCAGACAAAGAACCTGGATACAGGGAGATCAGTGTGGACTAGTTTGGATGCTGGCTTCTTTCTTTCTTTCTTTCTTTCTTTCTTTGTTTTTGTCAATTCCTATGGTATGAGAAGCTTGAATTCTCTTGACCTTCCATTCACATCAGGTATGATCTTGGAGAGTTTTCAAGATTAAAATGCCTGTCCTTCTGATAGTCATACTGTAGGTCACTGGTTCTCAACTGTTGGCAATTTTGTACCCTGGGGACATTTGGAAATACTTGGAGACGTTTTTGGTTGTCACAACTGGGAAAGGTACCATTGGCATCTAATGGGTAGAGGCTAGGAATGTTGTTAAACATGTTGCAAGGCATAGGACAGCCCCCTACAACAAAGAATTACCCAACCCAAAGTTTCTATAGTGACAAGATTGAGAAATCTTGCTACAGACTAAGTTCGTATTACTCAAAACACATTTAATTATCCCATTCATCACGTTTACAAAGTGTGTTACATATATTGAATCAAATAACAGAAGTACAAGTTAAAGATCTTTATCAAAAATTTAACATTTAGTTAGGAAAACAAGTGAAAAATAAAATAAAGCAAATAAAGCATTTCCACTGACTATGCCCACGTATAATTAAATACTGAGCTTTGTCCCACATGATTACTTCAATATGAATGATTAAAAACCGAAGGGTTTATCATTCTTGGTTCTCAATATTGGTTTTGTCCAGGGTCTTCCCCATGTTAGTTATTAATTGAGAAATAAGCG
>NW_006431043.1:2220205-2224972 GCF_000325575.1 Pteropus alecto | reverse complement strand
ACATTGAAGAAAACTGAATGACCAAAATGACTAATGGGCAAAACTATGCTACATAATAAATTGCTATGCTGTAGCAAATCAGAAAAAATCTATGATCAACGGACCTTTGAATAATATGCTCCAGTGCTGAGGCAAAAATAACTTGGAATTAACCTCACTTAAGTCATATATTCCATGTCTAAGAAAATAGCTCAAAAGGCTAGTTTTCATGCCTGTAATTTGGGTGGCAAACAAATAACCTTGTTAGAATGACCATAGCAAGAAACTCGAAGGTACAAAATAACTAGTATAAGACTATTTGTGTTGCTGGTGTAACTGCACATCTTTGCTTCTGTAAAATGACTTTTTCTCTTCTCTTTCTCTTTCATTCAAACTGGCCTAGGGCTTACTTGCTTCCTTCTTTATCCTTCTGCATACAGCACAACTACTCCCTTAATCATTAAGCCCTTAGGTCAGCATCGAATAGTGTTAGGAACAAAGCCTCAGGTCTGTGGATCACAGAAGCAGTTTCTGTCAAACTAAAGATAACATTTTGCAGCTCCACATCCATGAAGGCTGGAGGACCCTACCTCCTACCGCATTCCCTTGAAACCAGATAGAACTACACCATGACTGACATCAGGACCTGATACAATGATCGACTGCCTCCTAACCCAGCACTGATCAATCAGTGGAGCCCACAACCCGGACTCCCGTAGCTACTACGACTAATGAGTTTTCCCTTATATAACCTATCTGCTAGGCCATTGGGGAGCCAGGTCTTTGAGTACTAGCTCATCTGTGTCTCCGGCTTTGGTGCCATTTCCTTAAATAAACCTCTACTTTCTTTGCTGCACACTCCTGTTCAAGTCTCTTTTAGCTTTGACATGTGCAAGCAAAATGAATCCTTTGAGTTCGGTAACACTAGCATTCATAATGGCCTCCAAGTTTTATTTTTGTTTATTTTGCCATGTTACCAAGAAACATATTGGGATCAACTGTTTGGAAGTCTTACAGTATACAATTGAATAGCAGAGAAGCAAGAAAAACAATACAGGATAGAAGAAAAATTTGAATGCAAAATGTCAGTTCTTATCCAAGGAGAGAATTTATTAAACCCAACTGCTCTGATTTGCAGATGTTGCAACAACATAAGTTCCTTAATATTTTGGCATTACATAAGCAATGAAAGGGTGCCGACTATACTACTCCAAAATATGCCTTTTGGGCATAAAGATTATTTTAGGCTGATTACTTTTAAGAAACAGCAGACACATAAGAAGCTCTAAAAACCAAGAAGTTACCCTTTTGTTAAGAGACATTTACATTTATAAGGGAAATTTCCATTTGTAAGGGTGTCTCCTCTGTACTTGATTGAGGATGACTTATCAGTGGAAAAGGCTTGGACTTAAATCTGCATAACAACTTGCCCCTTGTTTACTGTGTTCTCCCTGGTCACCTCCATAACTGTCCCTCCCCTCGACATCTTCTTCAGTCTTTAGCTCGAGATGGTATTTAAGGTGGTGGCTTGGGCCATTTTGGGGAGTTATTCAGTTTTCCTGTGTCTCTCCCTTCTATAAAGGAAGTACATATGTTATTGAACTTCTGTTTCTTTTTCTCTTGTTAATCTGGTTTGTTATTATGGAGGGAAGGGGTGTCTCAGCCAAGAATCTAAAAATGTACAGGGAAATTATTTTCCTCCCCCGTGGTGATGCCTCAGTAAAAGTGACTCTTTCTAGGATGCCTACTCAGTTTTTAATGGATCATTGATTTTCTAGGGAGATGCCACCATATTACAGAGGTAGGAAGTTTTGACATCTGAGCAAAGTTTGACTTTTCCATATTCTGAAATCAGTGGTTAAAGATGTTAAATGATGAACCCCGAGAGAGGTTTGAACACTTCTATGGCTTTACTGTATCTCTCAGTAACTAAATGCACTAGGTAAATACTAACAAAGATAGGGGCATATATTACAAAATGATTCATTATAAGAAGGGATAAGGAGTCTACTGGGTCTAAATTCATCCAGGTTTAAAACAATGCATCCTAATTGATGTGCATGTTAATTACATTACTAAAGATATTCTGAGGACTAGGGAGTTTATTGAACAAGTCTAATTCCTATCGATTACATTCTTTGGAGGGAGAGAGTATATGCCTAAGAATTAAAATGGGTTTGAGGGGGAATAGGAAAACATCTAGATGTTCATCATTATTAACTAGTGCTAGTCTCTCAAATAGATATTTGCCAGTTCTCAAATTACTTCATGAAGAATGAATTGCCATATTATTATAATCAATATATCTAAACATAACCATTCAGAACAGAATTGATAATGAACATCCCTTTATTTTTTATTTTTTATTTTTAACGCCTACAGCACCTGGTCTTCCTAGGTGGTCTCCCATTCAATTACTAACCAGGCCCGAAATGAACATTCCTTTAATGTGACAGATAGGAAGGTTTACTATCAATGTAATTTAAAAAGCAGATGATGGCATTTCAAATTATATTGGTTTTTATTTACTGTTCATTTAATTTTATGAGTGCCAGACACATAGTAGGTTCTTAATAATTATCATTACATGAATGAATAAATGAATGAAGATCTCCTTTAGGACAGACAGTACATTCAATCTAAAGTAAATCTGTTATAAGGTAAAATATAAAATCAATGGAACAAAATTGCTGGAGGTAAAGCTGACCATTTTAATGAAAGGTAAATTAGATTTGAGTTTTTAATTAAACACATTGCTACATCTTCAATTATCCAGAATATCACATAATTGGAGCAGAGAAATCATGTAATAGCTGCTAACATTTATTGAGTGATAAATATGTGTCAAACATTGTGATACATATTGACATATATTAGTTTATTTAATCTTCAGAGCTGCTCTAGATAGATGGTATTATTTTTATATTATAATATATTATAATAATTTTATAGAAGAGAAATTTGAGGTTCTCAGAGATTAAGTAATTTGCCCAAGATAGCACAGACGGTAAGCATAGAGTTGGGTTTTGAACAGACAGCCTTGCTCCAGAGTCTACAACCATAACCATTAAACTGTTTTGCCCCAGACAATAAAGATGTCCACACCCTGAGGTAAGCCAGAGTTAGAGTATGGCCAAAAACACAGAGAGTGAAGAAGAAAGTTGGGACTGCCTGATGGGTGCAAGAGTGGCTAGGCCTGAGGCCAGAGCACAGTGTTGCTGGGTATTGTCAGGGAGGGGGAAATTCCCCCTCTACCTTTCTTTAGTTCTTACTGCAAGACTAATAATAAAATTGATACAAGAGCAGATTAAGAAATAATTTAATATGTGAGCACGAGAAATCATAATTGATGCTCAAGATCATAATTGATGCTCAAGATCATAAAATAATGTTCAGAGAAATCTCTAAGTAGGTACATTTTTATACTTTTTAGACAAAGAAATAAACTTTTGAGGAACTGACAGGACAAAAGCAGTGCTCATTAGTAATGAATCTAAGCAAAGTTTGGGCTTGGGTAATAAATTAATAAAGAGGCAACAAGGTTTGTTTATGTGCGCTTTTGGCTCTGGATTCCTTAACTCTAGGGATAAGAGTATCCTCTCAGCCTCCAGGTACAGGAAGGGCACTTCTCACATGTAAGATTTATCTCTTGCTTTAAGAGGGGCATATAGAGAGGTCAGAGTGTTCTTGCATTGGTAGTTTCTTAAGTAACTTTATTTCAAAATAATCAATATTCCATTATGGGATATTTTGGTGTGGCCTACCCTGAGCCCCAACAGTTTCCAGAACTGGAGAACTGTTTGTATCGAGGAAATAGAAAATGTAAAAAATAAAGGGAATGGAATAGGTCAGAGTTTTGGAAGGAAACTGAAGGTCAGTGTCTGATCATGTTGAGTCAGGCACTAGCAATTAGAAACCCAAGAAATGGCATCTAGATTAAATATTCAGAGACTTAAACATGGAATTCAATCATGTATGGATAATAGTGGGAACAAGAAATGACACAATAGTGTAACAACTCTTCGCTTTGGTTCTTTTTGAAGCAAGGGGCTAACTTTCAAGCTTGTTAGGCTAGGAACTAGAGTGAAAAATAAGGGGCAGCACAGTCATAGACTAATATGGCCCCATGGCCCTTGCTCCTTCATTCTTTGTCTCCCTTTCACTGCATGATCTAGTTCTCTGTATATAGTATGTGAAATATATCTATATTAAATGTCAGACATAATCTTAACTGTCGAAATACCTTGCCAGGCTGCAGGAATCAACAACTTTGAATATTCTCAGGCAAGGTTTTTCTATGGTCAAGTTTCCCAGTAAACACTCAGCCAGTTTTTGTGGAATTAAGATTTTTTTTTTTTGGACAAAAGCCTGATCCAGAATCCAGCGTAGCTTAATCCTAACTGAATTATTTATTGTAGTACCCTCTTGGCATTAAGGAAGACTCAATTGATACATGTGAATGATGTCTTAAAGAATGCATACCACCCATTGGAGGGCTCTAATATCATTTTTATCACGTCAATAATACTGAACAAAAGGTAACTATGGAGCAAAAAATATTTAAGTAATTTTGGCAAAGGTGTGTCCTGGCAAGTTTACTTATCAAAACTGGTAATTTGTGGTTTATAAGATTTGTATTCATCAAGTGCTTTAACATATCTCTCTAGGGAGGTTTTAAAAAGAAAGACTTTGAAGGCCCATAAGGTAAGTTAAGGGATTTATCAGCCAGTGGCAGAAAAATATGATACATAGCAACAGTTTCCAGTTCCTTCTCTGAGCTTTATTTAT
>NW_006431043.1:2210209-2220098 GCF_000325575.1 Pteropus alecto | reverse complement strand
TTAATTAATTAATTTATTTATTTATTTGAGTAATACAGCAACTCACCTGATAATTGCATACCTGTTAGTATAACATCAATTTGACTCTTTCAGGGACTATGGTCACCTTCTGAACCTTGTTGAGCTGGTGACAAAGTCTTTTCTTTTTTCCAAAAATGGTTGGGATACATCATTCCACATAATTATAAACTTCTCAAGAGCAAGATAGTGAATGCCATTGCTGCCTTTGTGAATTGATGACAAATTTGCTTCAGCTCCCTTAAAGAGAAGGCACTCACTAACTTTAGGAGGGACTTTTGGAGTATATGATCTTGAAGGATTCTTTTTGGCTTCTTAATGCTTTTATTTTACTAAGAATAAAATGCTGTTGGTATAAATACATATTTGAGAATCACTGCGGAAGAAAGAATTCAGTATTGAAAGGTGCTCTAACATTGCTACAATTTTCTTCTTCTTGTTTACTTTAGGCAATCAGACATTATTGGGAAAAGTTTTTTTCAAACAATTTCCTTGATTTCTCCATCATTTATTTTTGTAGTACTGGAAGCTTTTGTAGCTATGGATGACTTAATCTTAGTCCATACATGCTAAAAATAGCTTGGAGGTGTTTGACCCTTCCTAGCTGTGTGCCTGTCTATAAGAACAGAGCTTTAATATCTGTATCCTCAGATACAATTCATTTTCCTCCCTCTCTCCTTATGATCACTACTTAACTGTCACTCTTACCTTGACCTAATAAGAAATATGTGTTTTCTAAGTCAACAGATTTTTATTTGTGCCCTATAAATTCTCTCCACTATTCCCATTCTTGAGGAATAATTCAGACTCTTTAATTAAAGGATGTTGAAGAGAGTGACAAGAATGGTGAAAGTATATTGTCCACACAAAGAAAAATTAATAAAAGAAGCTAAAGAAGTCGAACCTAGGGAAGTAAAGGTCCAGCAGAATTATGGTAACTGTCATCAAACTTTTAAAGGACTGCTTTGGGGAAGAGAGATTAAAAGTGCAAAACTGGGGTCAAGGGGAAGACAAACAGTGAAATAGGAATGATTTCTAATAGTTACATTTTTTCAAAGGTAGAATTGGCTTCCCTGAAAGAGAATGTGAGCCAGTATAAGCTGATAGACCACTTGGGAATATGTTATGCTATAGTTTAATTGTACAACATTTAAGTTACTTTTAAGCCTGAGAAGCTATTTCTATCCTTTCATTTGTACAATATTTCTCCTTCATTGAATGAATACATGGTTAGAGAAAGAAACAATCATATTGCTAGCTGCTGCTTATCTTTCCTGCTACGTCCCCCCAAAGTAGACAATTTTAATATTGTAGTTACCTTGACAACAGAGGTTTCTGTTTTAATAGCTTTCAGTAACATTATTCAAAGGAAATCTTTTGCCCAATAAAGTGAGGGGAATAGTCTTCAACATTCTCTTTCTATTTCAACCTCAAGGAGTCTAGAAGTAAACATGTACCTTGAAACTAAATTCATTGTAAATTTCCTTAGTAAGAGAACATCAGTGTATTCGTTCCAAAAACTAGAAAGTTTTCACTTAGCATAATATAAAAAAAAGTTTATCTCTTGTAATAGACATGAAAAATTTCACCAACTAAAAGGCATGACTCAAATTTTACAATTATCCTTAATTTCAAACAATTCATATATGTATTTATATATACTTTAACCCTGTGTGAAAGGTTTTGGGGCTGCTGTGGAATCAGATTTAGTGCAGCAGATGTTCCACTCAACCACAACCTATCATACTTGAATTATTGTTAATAAATAGTAATTGAATAATAATTCATTAATGAACAATTAATGAATTATTATTAATCATGGAAGGATCTTACACATGTAAAAGTTATCCAAGGCAGAAATAAAAGTCAAGAAGTACTGAGATGGGGAATCCATCAGATATAATTATTATACTAAAGGAATAACTTTCCAATAAGGAAAAAAATCTTGAACTTAAAACAATTAAAGTTATTTTTAATTGATTTGCCTCTTTCTAATAACAATAAATAACATTTAATTAAATACTTCCTGTGTACAGGCTTTGTGCCAAACTCTTCACATTTCTTGTCTTCTTTCATCCTTAAAACACACTGAAGAGTTGATACTATTATTTTCCTCATTCCATGTATCAGGAAATTGAAGCATAGGAAAGTTAGATACCATGCCCTAGGTTATATAGTTGGTATTAAAGCAGAGTAATAAATCCAAATTCGACTTTAGAGTCTGAGCTAGTCACCCATCCACTGTGTTAGCTGCCTTCATGGCTCGAATACTAATGTGATTATTTTATTTAAGGTAAATTTGTGCAGAAAAACAAATTTTAATTTTTTTTGGTTCCAAATTATTTTCCTCCTATTATAGGTTTCAGTTGACCACTCAAGCTTAGAAGGTTATACTCACCCCGTTTGTGAAGGAGAATGCTGGCATGCCGACGTCCATTTCCATTTTCAACATAACAAGAGTAATTTCCCAAGTCACCTTCTTGTACAGAGTCTACAATTAATGAGATGGAAACTTCCTGTTCCCCAAGATGCTCCTTGAGAATTCTAAAATATAAAGCAAAACGAAACAAAAAACCCCACACAAACATACACATACATGAAAAAGAAAAAAAAATAGAAGAATCTGAATCTGACGTGAAAATACCTACAGTATTTGTGCTTCAAATTTGGCTTTGGATTGATGCTATCTTAATTAAATTATATCTTGCCCTCTTACTTCTAATGAATAAGTTTGTCTTTGTAGATGCTAATGAAGTTGCAGTTAATTATCTCTCTTAGCAGAACAATCACACTGTCCTAATAAAGAGGTGAGAGAGACCTTGAAGAGAAGTTTACAAATTGCTTTCCCTTTAAGAAGACAGAGGATGTAAAAGTGAGATAAGAAATTCTAATCTCTTAATCTGGAGAACTAATTATATATCAAGTTAATAAAAAAAAGGAAGAATAAAACATTTCTGAGTTATTTTGATATTTCAGTTGAAATCTCCAGCCTGGCTTTTTTTTTTTTTTTAATAATACAAATCAATTGCCTATTTTTAGAGAAATTTGAAATTATAAACCTGTAGACTAAGCGTTCCGATGAGTGTTTAATTTTGACATTTAAAGTTAATGGTAAACACTCACTAGTCTCATTGTCAAAGATTTTAACAATCTTTCAGAGCAAATAGAAATCTTCAAGGTAAAGCTCCCTTTCCCTGTTTGAAAAGTTTCCACTTCTACTCTCTCACTTGTTTGTTAACTCATCTCTGCACAACACTTCTTAATACAGAATTAAAGAAAAATATCTTTCTAGAAGCTTCCCTGAGCACCCACAAAATGAGAGAGGGGAAAAGTTAGGAGATTTATTGTCCTTCCTTAACTTTAACATTTCAAAATGTATGAGTAAAAGATAATAGTGAAGTTGTAAACATGAAAAATGGCAGAGGAACATTTTAGTACATACTGGAGATTGCCCATCTGAGCATTTCAGAACCCAATTGGAGTTTAAGATTCTTGTGTATTTGTTGCTAGAGAGAAAAAGGTCCTAGTAGAAATAACCTTATATGACAGTTTTATATGTTTTTATATTCTAATGAAATCTTTTTCTCTTATATATTTGATCAAGTTTTAAAAGTTCTCACATTTAAAAGTGTCCTCCCCCAAGAAGAGAAACCTTGGTTAAAATGCTCATACACACCCAGATGTGACCTTTAGATGAGAGAATGTTTACAAATGATCAGTATTTTGATTCAGTTATAACAATTATATTAATATACTTGCTTATTTACACTATGATTAAAAATGAGTATCTATGCCCAAGTGAAATTTTAGTCATAGTTGAATAACTCAATACTTAAAAGTAAATGAACGAATTAACAAATTGTTTTTTAAAAAAGAGGCTGAAGCAGTATACCCTCAAATCTACGGTATTTTCAATGGTTGTTCTCTATCATTATCACTATATTACTATTTAGACTTTATAGTCAAACTAAAAAAGATAATGAAAACATTTTGTGTATCCTTTATCATTCATATCAAGTGCGTTATAGTCTACTTGATTCCTCAAATATGAAAAAATATAAAAGGAAATGACAGATTGTGTTGGGTTGAGTCCTGGTACCTTGTTACTATTTCCTCTTAAAGATTAAAAACAAAGAGCTCTTACAAACAAAAGGCACAATATCCTATTTTCCATATTTGATGGTATTTTGGTCTGCCTCATACTCAGTACATTCCTCAATGAAAATTTCCTTTTTATTTCCTTAAATTTTTTGCAAATGGCATTCATGTTTTGCAACTTCATAGCCAGTCAGTGTTTTTTCTCTTTGCAATATTTTTTTATAAATGTAAAACAAAACAAAAATCCTTTTCTTTTAGCTTTCTATTTACTAACAGGGCAAATGTTAATCTTGACTATACAAGTTAAAAGAAAAAGAATATTTTACCTAATGTCACTTTCCCAAACTCGATTTTCATCCAGATCCTCAATAAATTTTTCTCCTTTCATCCAGTAAATTAAAGGACTGACATCACCACTGTACCCAAAGAAAGCTCTGCAGGTTAGATTAGCTGAGTCACCTGTGGAGAAAAGTGATAGCAATATGTTATAAAACTATTTGTATGCTCTTATTTTAGGCAAACTGGCAGGTAAGATTTTAGTCACTTCATTAACATAATATTTTTCTAAAATAACATTTTTCAGGTATTTTCAATCTTTGCCAAATTTATAAAATATGTGCTTCTGACAGCTTTAGTGAAATGAGAGTTACCTAAGAGATTTTGAAGAAGACTGGTCAGTTGTTTTATAGAAGGTTCTTCCATTTAGATTTGCCTGATGTTTTCACATGATTAGATTAGGCTATAAATTTTTGGGAAAGGTACTACAGAGTGATATGCCCTTCTCAAAACATGATATCAGAGAGTACATAATGTTGATAATTATAAGATTTTATAAGGCAGTTGGAAGGCGGTTGGAAGATGTTTCTCTGTCTTGAGTATGGAAACAAAATCTTTGGATGGAAAAGGAAATGAACTGTAAATCCAGGCTCCCCCCCAAAAATTATTAAATATTTTTACTATATAAGGAATAATAATTGAATTAAGAAAACCTATACATGCTCAGGAAGAAAAAGCACATTAAAAACAAGTCATGAGAATAATATTAGGGATTTTTATTAGATGTAAAATCAATGATACTATTGTGGAGATTACTTTCTTTCAGTATTCACCTCAGGAGAGACAACTCTAATGATGATTACAGACTGGCTGATTACTTAATAAGGTAAGTGGAGGTCCCTGACTGTAGGGTGGAAGTGCATCTAATGCCTGCAGAAAGTAAGGTTTATTTTTGGACAGGTTATGTCATTTTGAAAACACCTAGTTTACCCCAGCCTCAGCACCATTAGCTAACTGAAATAGTCTAGTATATACTAGTTTTAAAATCTTGCTGCTTCCAAGTAGAACTAGAAAATGGGGGGTGAGGTAGCGACTTGTAAAGGCCCACTCCACTTGGATTGGGGCAAGGGAACTCTCAGGGATGAACACTATATGAGGAAATGAAAACTAGGCCTTGGTGACACATTTGTTAGCATCCAAAGTAAGCAAACTTTCTTAATTTATAACCTCCCGGGAGGATTCTAGAGGATCTGACAACTCTATGACTTTAAGGTACAAAGAAGGCCATGCCTGAAGACTGGAAGTCTCAGAGCCAAGACATGAGTTAATAGTGAACATTTGAAATTGTGCTTATGAGTGATTTTACAATATAAACCCAGAGAAAAGCATAATGAGCTTAGATGCACTTTTTCTAAGCCCTGCCATGGGTATACCTACATATGAACTCTATTCTGCGAGTTCCACGACAAGATAATTTTTACTGTATAAAATCAATATTATCTCAATTATACCCACTGTGTAAGAACAGTTCATAAATAAATTTTGTTCTTCAAATACTTCTAAGATGGCATGATATAACCTTCTCCTTGTATCTTATCTTTATGTCTGAATGTTCTCCAAGTAAGTGACTTCTCATGAACTTTGATTCTATATATGATAGTTATCATTAGACCAGATAACACAAGTCCTGAAAATGTCTACAAGCTTTTAAGAAGCAAAATGGAGCTCCAAGTAGGTTCATTATTAATTTTTGTACATAAACATTTTCTAAATATTCTAATGTGGAATCCCCCTTCCTTTGGAGAATATTTACAGTACAAAATGGATAACTAATTGTTAATCTTATTGATTGGAAATCAACTGCAGATTTCTATGGGAAGTATCAATCCAATGTTACAAAACAATTTTAAATCCAATATTCTTTGCTTATACATTTTTATAAGAGTACTAGCTTTAATGCAACTGCATTACTTATTATAATGTTAAGATACTCATGAATTCAACAGTAAACCTCAAAATACTACATGGTGTGATGATTAGCATCCTATGGCAACAGAATAAACATACATTAGAGTGTTATAAATTTTAATGTCAATAATTTACAAAATCTGTCTTTTAAGGGATCAAGTTTTCTTTTTCAGGTGGAAGTTAATGACTGGAACTCATAAACAGAAATCTCTAGAAATTGCCTAATTTTCCATTACAGTTTTACTAAATATGGGGGCTTATGAATAATATCATGCCATTTCCAACTCAGTCTGACACTCTTCAGTAGAGAAGTCAATTTAATCTCTCATGGGGACCTGAATTTCTCTCCTGCCACAATCCTACCTTCCCAGATCAAGTGATTTTCCATTACCTAATTCTTCATTTCTTTCACCTGCTGGCCTTGTGTTGCCACACCTAGGAAATGGCTCCTGCACCCATGTAAGAAATGATTTGCTTTGCCAGCTATCTTTGCTCACCTGGGCTTTGACTATCTACCTTGCCATGAGCTCCAGCACTGAGTATTTGCAGTGTTATGGGGGTACCTAGTGGAACTCTATCCAGACTTGGATTGAGCTTCCTGTGGGTCAGAGACTAAAATTCATGGAAGGAATTAAAAGAAAGTGGAGGGAAAAATAGAATAGCACCCCAGGAACAGAGGAAAGAGCATGAGAGAATGCCAGAGAACTTTGGAGGAAGTAAATAATTTCAGAGTGGCTGAAGCTAAAGTGTACTTGCAGTGTGGGGATGGGAGAGGTTTAGGGAAGAATAGAGCACTGATGAGGCCAGAGCAGTGGCAGCCCTCTCCTTCTATGTAGGCCATGTTGAAGATTTCAGACTTCGTTTAACTGCAATGTTAAGCAGGTTTCAAGGAGACTGACATGATTATGTCTGCATTTAAAAAAAAATCACTTACTGTACTTGCAAAACTTGGATTAGATCAGAGAGAATCAAGATGGCTTGAAAATGTTACAATATTTTGGAATCATATAAGGAATAGTCATTGCAAAGATCAGATTATTTCCACATTATTTCTTAGTAGGATAAACCATAGATGATAGTAGTGACTACAGATCAATATGCTTTTAATCATTGTGATAATGAGGAGTGTTTCAAAGCAGAAATTAAATAGAAAGCCTGATAAATTAGAAAATATATTTATAGTTTACATCCATGTGTGTGTATAGTAGAGGAGAGAGGGAGAGAGAGACAGAGAGAGAGATTGGGGAGTTGCTAGCTGCTTCTCAATACTTTCAGGATAGAAAATCAACTTGAGAAGAGCTCTGTTCTGTGAAGAGACTTGTGAGTAGTTTCTCTTAATTATGTCTATTTGTGTGACTGAGCAAAAGGCACCACTACTTATGCATAGGTCTGCTAGCAAGAAAGGACACTAGGAGCCCATAGGGGTCAATCCTAAGAGAAGGCCAGGTGAAGTCAGGCTCATACCTGAAAATACCCAACTGCTTAAGTGTTCAGGAAGAAAGTTGTGTCTACTCAGTACTTTTAATTTGGGAAATAGTGGCTAATCATATGAGTGTCAGAGAGCTGTGATCTTGGACTCAAAGTATGTAATGCCTGTGTTTGAAAGCAGGAATAAAGAACTATCATCCCTTCCCCTCAGGTTGAATAAGAACCAGGAACTGATAGAAATTCATGGGGCAGGGTGAGGCCTTTGGAGAGATGATGCAAATAAGGACCAAGAGAGATTAATATGGATAAATAGGAAAATTTGAAA
This sequence comes from Pteropus alecto, assembly GCF_000325575.1. Lineage (NCBI taxonomy): Eukaryota > Metazoa > Chordata > Mammalia > Chiroptera > Pteropodidae > Pteropus > Pteropus alecto. The sequence continues at coordinate 2,211,985 of NW_006431043.1, read as the reverse complement.
AATAGAATTTGGAAATTTTATTTAAGTTCATTAGACAATTAGGAAATAGGAATTAGGAAAATAAAAATGAAGTGACTGTGTTTGTACCTTGGGCTAATGAAGCAGGGCATGCCAGTTATGTTTTTTTTTTTAATTTAGTTTTTAGTTAAAAATTATTGGGGTGACATTGGTTAACAAAGTCAAATAAGTTTCAAGTGTATTGTTCAACAGACAGTCATATATATATTGCATTGTGTGTTCACCACCCAGAGTTAGATTTCCTTCTGTCACCAAATAGTTGACTCCTTTTACTCCATCTACTTGCTCCCCCACTTCCCTCTGGTAACCACTAATCCATTGTCCATGTCCGTGAATCTGTTTGTTTGTCATGTTTGTGGCATTCAGTTTTATATCCCACATGAGTGATTTTAGCATCTGAGTTTTAGGAGTAGTCTATCTATGATTTATTTCATATTCTCATGCTTTTCAATTGTATATTATTTGCTTTACATTCTTCTCATTGCCACCTAATATATTGCTCCTCATCCATTAAGTCCCAACACTAATAGGAACTCTTCTAAAAGACTGACTTGGCTTTTCTAGGAATAAATAATCAGTCACTCTGTCTTCTCTTCTCATAGCCCTTGGAACATATCCGTATTTTATCATAATATATTCCTTACAATATTTGGTGTGTTTGCATGTCTGACCCAGCAACTAGAGCATTCATTCTCCAAAGGCAGACATTATTTACCTTTGTTTATTATCAGGATCCATTACGATGTCTTGAATATATTAGGAACTTAATAAATAATTTCAAATTAATTAATAACCTGCTTAATATATCTTGAACTTGCTTTCTTTGCTTCATTTTATGAAGCTTCATTAATTAAAGGTTACATGTCTAGAGTCTATCTCAACAGGTCAAGTCTACCTTGTAAGTAGCCTTCAATGTTGCATATGCATAGTCTCATCATTCAGATATGATTTCACTTGTGGGCTGGAGGCAGTTCATACCAGCTATTGAGAGTCAATTACTACATTTTCAGAAATTCTGCAAGCAGGTTGTTAAACACAGTCATTATTTAAAATTAAATTACAAAGAATGCAACTAGACTGTTGTCTATCACCGCACACCAAAATTAACTCAAAATGGATTAAGGACCTGAATATAAGACCTGAAACAATAAAATTCATAGAAGAAAACATAGGAACTAAGCTCAAGGACCTTAGTCTTAAAGAGGATTTTATGAATTTGACCTCAAAGGCAAGGGAAGGAAAAGCTAAAATAAATGAATGAGACTACATCAAACTAAAAATCTTCTGTTCAGCAAAAGAAATCATCAACAAGGTAAAGAGACAACCATCTGAATGGGAAAATATATTTGCAAGCAACACCTCCAATAAGGGCCTAATATCCGATATATACAAAGAACTCATATGACTCAATAACAACAAATGATCTAATCAAAAAATGGGCAGAGGACTTGAACAGACACTTCTCCCTTGAGGACATACAAATGGCCAACAAAAATATGAAAAGATGCTCAACATCGCTAGCTATTAGGAAAATGCAAATCCAAACCACAATGAGATACCATCTCACACCTGTTAGAATAGCTATAATCAACAGAACAATTAATAACAAATGTTGGGTAGAATGCGGAGAAAAAATAATCTTCATATACTGCTGGTGGGATTGCAAATTGGTACAACCACTATGGAAAACAGTATGGAGGTTCCTCAAAAAACTAAGAATTGATCTACCATATGATCCAGCAATCCCTCTACTGGGTA
>NW_006431043.1:2191815-2210129 GCF_000325575.1 Pteropus alecto | reverse complement strand
GCTAAAGAAGCTGTAACACATATATACAAAGGAATATTACTCAGCCATAAGAAGAGATGAATACTGCCATTTGCAACAACATGCATGGACCTCGAGATAATTATGCTAAGCGAAATAAGTAAGAGAAAAAGTAGAAAATCATATGATATCACTTATATGTGGTATATAAACCTAAATGCAATAAATGAACAGGAGAAACTGAGACTCAGGTACATGGACAATGGACTAGTGGTTACCAGAGGGTAGGAGGTGGGGGAGGAGAGGAGAGGTAGATGAGATAAAGGAGTCAAATATGGGGGTTTTGGGGGAGGGCGAAGTGGGTAAAAGGGATCAAATATATGGTGGCTGAAGGAAACTGGACTCTGGGTGGTAATCACACAGTAGAATATATAGATGTCAAATTATAATGTATACTTGAAAATTATATAATTGTATTAACCAATGTTACCCCAATAAGCTTAGTAAAAAATTAAATTACAGAGACTTACAATTAAATATATTAAAAACAAAGGTTAATGGATACTAAAAACTCAAAACTTACTAATTATTTTTGCTACATTATTTATCCATAGTATCTGTTCGAAGGAAATACTATATACTAGTGTACTACTGTACATCCCTTCTCAACTGCACATTTAGTGAGATTAATTTGATAGCTTGCAATCGACCATGGTGGGGTTATTTACTCTATAAATTGCCAAATGCTACAAATCGATGTATGATTTATTGTTTTGTTGATTGTCTATGGATCAAGTGTTAATAATGGAGATTAAATTTAAGTGTCACATGTATAGCTGTTATATTGGTTATAGCACAAACATTAAAATAATATTCCTCTAGTATCCAAAAACTATAATCTGATTCAGCAAATTTGTTTACTTCATTGATGAATGAATAAAGTTCTGACATATATCCCCAATGTTTCACTCTTACTTACCAATGTAAACAAACGTATCAACCACCTATATGTCAGAATTACCCTTGGACAAACAATTTTTAAACATTTATAAGCATGCTGCTCTCTATAAAATTATTTTTTCAAAGATATTACATGTGTATTTTAGTAGCTTTATTGAGACACAATTCACATATTATCAACTTACCCATTTAAAATGTACAATTCAATGGTTTTCAGCATATTCACGGATTGGTGCAACCAGCAGCACAATCAACTTTAGGACACTTTCATCACTCCCAAAAGAAATCCTGAACCAATTAGCAGTCTCTCATCATTTCCTTCCAACCCCCCAGTCCTTGGCAACCACTAATCAAATTCTACTTTCTGTCTCTATGGACTTGCGTATTCTGGACATCTCATATAAATGGAATCATGCAATATGTAGCTTTTTGTGTCTCGCTCCTTTACTTAGCTTACTGTTTTCAAGGTTCATCCATGTAGCAAAACTTCATTCTTCTTTATGGCTAAATAATATTCCATTGCATAGATACACCATATTTTTTGTCCATTCACCAGTCGATGGGAATTTGGGTTGTTTCTACTCTTTGGCTATCATCAATAATGTTGTTTTGAACACTCTTGCACACATTTTTGTGCAGATATATGTTTTCATTTCTCTTGGGTACATATCTAGGAGTGAAATTACTGGGTCAGAAGATAATTCTATGTTTAAATCTTTGAGGAATTACTAAACTATTTTCCAAAGTGGTTGTACTATTTTGTATTCTTACCAATTTCTCCACATGCTCGCTGACACTTGTTATCTGATTTTTGGATTATAGCCATTCTAGTGAGGATGAAGTAGTATTTCTTTGTGATACTTACTGTTCATATTAAATCCAAAATTTATTATTACTTATAATTACTCTATTAATAACCAGTGTTGTTCAAAATTATAAAAACAATATCAAGACGAAAGGGCTTTTATTATACCATAGAATGTAATTTTCAACATTATACCTAAAAAATTTATTCATTGTTGGGTTATAGACCCTATGATAGGTTTATAATTTTAATTTAGAATTATAAGAACTGAATAAATTATTAAAGGCTTACACTTTTTAACAAAACTGAGAAGGGTTATTTCCAAAAGTTTAAAAATAACCATATTTTAAACAAGAAGTTAATATAAATAGGGCCCGCAGGATCATCTCCTTTAAATTCAGTACAGGGGCACCTACTAGAAACATTTTTATATGATAAATTTTGTAGTTTTTCTAATACAATTAGACATGAAAAAACCAAAAAGGTGCTTTAAAAGAATGATAAAAGTATTATTTGAAGATAATATAATTGCATGTGTAGTTCAGAAGAACTTATATTTTTACTTTCTTTGAAGAGTTCTTTCAAAAGTCCAAATGTAAGAAATTTATAGGAATCTCTTACTAGCCAAAGTTTTAAAATTTGGCCTTCTGATAAAACATGTTTTTGTATTTGTATTACAAAATGTAAAAATATCTGAGTTATTATTCTAAATAGATGATGTTAAAATCATGTCAAAATATGACTATTCGTCTCTGTAGAACAAATGGAGTGCATGTGGTGATGCTTAGAGAAGGGGCTATCCACCATCTTAATATTTTGAATAAAACTTCATGTCAAAAAAAAGTTCTTAAGAAAATCAATAGAGTCAGAATATGCTAAACAAAAACAACAGAGAATGCAAGTATAAAGGATATTAATTTTAAAATAATTAAAAGCTGTCTTATAAAATTTTAAAATGAGACACTGTAGGAAGATCGACCTCAGGATTTTGGGGCCCTATGGCAATAAACAATTGGAGAAGGCAATTCAGGAGAAAAAAAGTTTTTTCTTAATGGAGTAATTTTGGAAGTCTGACAAATTTGAGTTTTTTTTAAGCAGATGATTTATAGCAAATTAATGTACTTTTATTTAAGCTATAGTTAATGTGTTTTTAAATTTTTTTTTTAATGTTATTCTCTAGGAGACACTGATTTTTATCATGGTTTTGCAAGCCTCAAGAAGAAAACCCCATGGCTAGATTAAGCTTATGATATCTGAAAATAAATATCATACATGATTTCCATAGTAACTGAGTAGAAAATAGTAGAGATCTTATTTATACTAGCAATAAAAACAAACAAATTATAATGAGAAATGGTTGTGAATAAATGAACCACAAAATCATACTGTCAGATCAATGGTTTTATGAAATATATATAGAAGAAGTTTGCAAAGTCTTGGATGGGAAAACAATATTTTGAAGTAAATTTCTAACTTATATTTTAAATTTAATGTTATTGATAATAAAAATCCACTAAGTTGTAGAACTCAACAAAATAATTCTATATTCATTTAGAAATTTAAGTAGATAAAATTGTCCATAATTTTCTAAAGGAGAATTATAATGATGGTAGCACTGGACAGAATGTGGATGGTTCAATCAAAAAGCAAAATGTATTTATTTTTGTGTGTTTATATTTTCATAAAATTGTATATATTTAAGGTGTAGAGAATAATGGTTTTGCATATATACAAAGTGAAACGATTACTATAGTCAAGTTTATTAACATATCATCTCCTCATGTACTTACCTTTTTTATTTTTTATGAAGAGAGTACCAGGAATCTACTCTTAACAAATTTTTAGCATTCAATACGGTGTTATTAACTATAGTCATCATACTGCACATTAGATCTCTAGACTTACTTATCACATGATTGCAAATTTGTACTTTTGACCAACATCTCCCTATTCCCCCTTCCCCACCCCTGGTAACCACGGTTCTACTCTTTTACATATATGACTTTTTAAGATTACACATGTAAGTGAGATTATATAGTTTTTTTTCTTTCTTTCTGTATTTGGCTTATTTCACTTAGCATATTTTCCAGGTTCAATCATGTTGTTGCAAATGGCAGGATCTCCTTTTTGAAGGCTGAATAATATCCCATTATATATAACAATTTCTTTTTGTATTCATTCATCAATGGACACTTAGGTTGTTTCTATACCTTGGCTATTGTGAATGGCTAATATGTATATGAAAGAGTATTCAATAGCACTAATCATCAGAGAAATGCAAACCAAAGCCACAATGAGATCTCACTTCACATCTGTTAGGATGCTTATTATAAAAAATATAAAATAACAAGTGTTGGCAAGGTTGTAAGTAAAAGGGAACACTTTTACACTGTTGGTGGGAATGTAAATTTGTAGAGACATTATGGAAAAGCAGTATGGCATTTCTTCAAAAAAACAAAACCAGAACTACCGTATGATCCAGTAATCCCTCTTCTGGGTATATTCTCAAAGGGAATGAAATCACTACCTTGAAGAGATATCTCTGTTCCCATATTCACTGCAAAAGGTATTTAAAAGCAATGATAAAAATAACATAGTATTTGTCCTTCAGGCAGTGATATAGCTCTTTAGAATCAATCGAAATGCTTAAAAATGGTACCAAATTAACTCTAGGCAATGAGTTATCAGAATTGAATTACGATCTAGAAACAAAAGTTAATTTCATGTGATACAACAAAACAGTTGGGATTTATTAGAGTTAAATATTATAAAACAGATATACTCTCTAGGAGAAAATATATTATTTTATAAATCTGTGGAGGAAAATAATTTCTTAGAATTAGAGCCTAGACATAACAAGAAAGTTTAAAATTGAGAGAATATATAATTAGTGAAACTTCAGTAGAATGGAAAACAATACAAAGAAAATTAAAACAACAGAGAATCACTGTGAATTTTCCTTTGTGTTTGCTATCTATGTGTGTCTGAGTTTGTTTTTGATTAAAAAGGAAACAATAAAGCAAGACTTATCATAGTGCCTAGCAAGGTCATTAATGGATTAATATTTCAGTTATTCAACCTGTAAATAATCATAGAAACTAAAGGAAAGGTTACTAGTTTGCAGCTTCTAATACCATCATTAATTTGTTTCTTCTTGCAAATGTCCACTGACTTTCATACCAGATTTTCTTCTATATTTCCATATCTTCTACAATATCATTTACTTTAGATGAATATGGCTTAAGATATTAGTTTTTTTCTTACTTTACTTAACTAAGCTAGTGAGTCCCAAACTCATAGTCAAAAACTACGCCCCCCCCCCCACCAGACTTTGACTCAGCAAGTGTGGACGGTTCCAGAGATTTTCACTTTTAATAAGCACTCCCAGGTGATTTTCATGCAAGTGGTTACAGTTGACTGTCTAAAACAATTTCTTTTTACCTTGGACTTTGTTTAAAGGGGAATTTGGGCTCAGAAAAGGAACGAGATTGAAATACATTCCTCTTAAGCAGGGAGCAAGGACAGGGAGGCTGAGGAAGAGGAAAGAGGGTTCATAATGCCAATGGTGGGTAGAGGTAGCTGGTATAGACAAGAAGTAGGATGTACAACTGGGTCACTGATGACCCAATCCAAGCTACAGAAATATATTTTCTCACCAAAAAAAAAAAGAAAGAAAGAAAATTTGTGTTTCATTGGAAAACTACTCACTTATCTATTGCATGCCCTTCTGAGTTATCAGATTCCAGCGCTGTCTTTGAGGTATATTTTGACTGTAAATTGTACGTTAACTAATATGTAAATTCTCTTATGTCTGGTAGTGATTTAATTAACTTCATTTCCCCTCTGCTTTCCTAGCCCATACTCCCCAATCCAGGGAAAATCAATTTTGTCTCTACTTGGAATCCATCTCAATATTCCTTTACTCTATAAATCTGTTGTGTTGACTATATTTTTGAATCGATCATAGCATCTGCCTGGTCCCTTCATAGCATATGAGCAAAAATTTCTTTAACATGTGTCTATTCTTATATCTGTATGAAAGTAATAACTACACATTTTCCTGAAAATTATGTTAACAGGAATACAGTGCTTGCCTTACTGCTTATCACTGCCATTAAAATAAGTAACATACTATTTATACATGCATGATACTTTTCTGACATTTGTTGGATTACTGAAGGAGTTTATGAACACTTTCCTTATTCCTGTTCTTTTTTGCAAATATAAGAACAGTAATATAATGTTATCTTTATTTAAGTCCAAAGAATTTAACTTATTGAGAGAAACTATCTATCTTCTCTATCTTTTGGTTTCCAATTTGATATAACATGCAATTTCCGATAAGGCAATCCTTACAAGTAATTTAGAGAGTCAAGCACCACAGCTCTTCCTTACCTTCTTCCATTTAGATATCGAAAGAACACCTCCATTCTCATCTCTGACACCCAAGTGATAGTGCTAACACTATTTACCATACTCAACCAGAAATACAGGACATGAGCATTAGAATTCCACAAGTTACATAGAAGAGAGAGACACATTAATTTTCCTCTCAATTTTGTTTCTTCGTTTTCCTTCAAATAATAACAGAAAACTTTAAGCTATGTTCTAGGTAGCTGCACACATCAAATCTACAGTCAGCCAGGGCTGGAGTCTTGAAGATAATAGTATTCTTTCTGTTCCAAGTTGATACCTGTAAAAGCTACAGTAAATTGTACTAAATGCTTCTGCTGCCTTTTTGGCAGAAAGGTGCACCATCAGCTCAATCTTACCAGGTTCAGAAGGAAGCATTCTAAAATTGATCATAAAAAATCATTTGCTATCTAAAATGAGAATGATGCTTATCATATGGCAGGCTTTCAAGCAGGCCACAATGTGAGGGGCCCTTAGAGGAAAAATAATATTTTCTCTTCAACCAGTGGACTCCAGTCGGCAGTAGAGGCACTTGTTATTTAGTGCAACCTTCTAATTAGGTATCATTTGGCCATTTCAAAAACTGCTGAGAGCAGAGATTCTCTCTCCACTAGAGGACACTCTCTAACTTATTGAAAAAAAAAAAAACCCTCTTTTTTAATTAAAAGAAAATTTCTTCTCTAATTAAAAAGCATCAGCATCCAGAGATCTTACTTGTTGAAATTAGGAAATAATGAGCATTTTGTTCTTAAATAAGATGTTGACTAGTAGGGGGATTTAAATTTCCTTTGCATCATTAATCATGCAGATTGAAATTACACTATGGTCATGGTAAAGGTAAATGTTTTGCCAAAGACTCCATTTAAGATAAAGGCAAAGTGGTTTTCAAAACAAATTTATCCTTTGTCATCAGTTACACTGAATGGCTCTTCTTCCAGAAAGCTTTATTCAGAAAATGAACTCTGTCTCTCTCTGTCTCTCTGTCTCTGTCTGTCTCTGTCTGTCTCTGTCTCTGTCTCTGTCTCTTTCTTTCTGTCTGTCTCTCTCTTACACACACACACACACATACACACACACACACACATACACACAAGTTCCCCTGTAACTATCTCAAGATAGTTTATTCAAATAAGTTTTAGGACCTACGGCATGTGAGAGTTGCCAGTATCTATCTACAGAGAGTTCTTTGGAAATCAAAGGTTTATCTAAGGATTCCAAAAACAGGGAAAGAAATGGAAGGAATAGGTTATATTAAGCTCATAGTTGAAGATGTTATTCCTGCAGGATGTTACAGCATCTGCTCAAATTTCAAGGGAACAAAATCACAGAAAAACAAGACCTGTACTTTTAAATTTGCTCACCATAATTCAGCTGTAGCATCAGATTTCTTTATGAAAATGTATTTTAGACTATCTTATAATATATTTCTATAGCTCTTAAGAACAAAGCAACTTATTTGGCTAGCTAATAGAATTGCAAAGGGTTTAAGTAATCACAAATAACTTGGAGTTAACTGAGTTAATATACAACTATAGTACCCATGGTGAGTGAGTGTTCACAAATTGTCAGTAATTATTACTATTACCAGTATTGGTATTATCATGGGACTTAAACTTTTCTGTAAGTGATGACTTGCAGTTCATGCATCAAGTTAGGCCAAATATGACTTTCAGGAATCTGAAGTCTGAATACTGGAATTTGAATGAATTGGGGTTATTTCTCATACTGTGATGAAGAGAGGCAGTGTGGCAGAGCCCATCCAGAATAGAGAGGAAACTCATGCACTTGAGAAGAAAGACTGTGCAAAATAGGAATATTATTACTGCATTGTGTTTGGATAGTTCAAAGAATCTTGTAAGGACTCAAACTGTAGCCCTTGATAGCTACCTTCTATTTGCATGATACAAAAGTTTATGGCATCTAGAACAATCAACAGAGGTCAGGTTGAAGAGAGGGACTCATCAAGCATCAGTTAAATATCTGGTGCCACCTGATGACCTAACCTGGGAAGGTGTGATTTTGCACCTGACTGTTGGGAGGATGGGTGTTAGATAAAAGAAGTAGATAACTGATGACTGCACAGTGGAAAATGTTCAAGTGCCAGAAAATGGATTTGCTCAAAAAGGTTATTCAGAAACTATTGGTGATGATGAAGGAGAGGAAGTAGGGTCATTTAAAAATATTTTTAATTGAGTCAAAATACACATAACATGAAATTTACCATCTTAGCCATTTTTAAATGTACAGGGAAATAGGGCCATTTTGTCTGTGAGTCTAAGAATGGATAGAAGAAGCGACCCGTGTTTGCTTTCTGACAAAAAATATCAGAACTGCTTATAATTTTATTCATTTCTAAAATTGTTTTGAGTCATCTACAAAGTAGGCTTTTTTTAATGCACACATTTTTAAGTTTTTATTGTAGAGGTCTTACTGATCTCAAAATTATGTGATTTTATCTTGATAAAACATGTCCTTTATTTTTGTTCCATTAATTACATAGTCACTGCACTAAATCCCTCATTGATTCTTTGAATGCTTGTGGCGCTTTCTCGTCCTTGCAGAGTCTCACATTTTAAAAGTGAATTATTCCAGTTTCAGCCTCCAAGTATGTTTAAATCAGCCCTTAACACACATAGAGAAAGCATTCATCCGTGATCAGGGATCAGCAAGTTCTTTAGACCTCAGCATCACAAGCAGTTGAAACAATAAAAAAAAAAAAGAGGGGATGAAAAACAGGAAAATGAAAATGAGGAGTGAAAGGGAAGAAAAAATGAGAGGAAAAGGGAAAAAAAGGATATTAGTCATGGTGGTGAATGGTACTGAAAACTCCCCAACAGCTTATTGAAACGTGTTATATATAGGTCACCATGCTTTTAGACAGACCCTGTGCTAATATTGCCTTCATCTTTTTTGTGCTTAATCTGTCATCTCTAAACCTGGCTGATACCTATTGAGGCAGAGACCACTAAATGCCTCCCGATGTCTATTATCTCTCTTCGTTCTAGTAAGATAATCCCTAAAGTTTTAGTTGGACACATGGCTACCCAGCTACAGACTATATTTCCTAGCTTCCCACGCAGTCACATATGGCCATATGACTCAGATCAGGCCAATGAGACGTGTTAAGAAGTGATGTGTGCAGTTTCCTGGTCATCTCCTTTATGTTGAAGCCTCATGCTCTGGACTTTATTTTTCTTTTTCCTGTGGATTGGAAAGCAATTGTGCCATTGAATTGGTTTCTACCATATATATGAAGACATAATAATGGAGTAACAAGATACGAGGAACAAAATCACCCCACCACTCTGGGCTTCTCTCTACTAGTCTATTTAATGATAGAAATATACTTCTAATTTATTAAAGACATTGTATTTTGGGGTACCTTTGTTACCCATCTTAGCCTACACCCAACCAGTACCTCTAGAATGTACTTTTTCACCTTGTCTACCAGATTGTAGTGTGGCAGAATAAAATTCATGACATTATACTAACTAATTTGATCTGCTTAGTAGACAAGAACCAGATTTATCTCTTGCTAATATTCTAATAATTTCCCACAGTACCTATGTACAAAATGCAGAAACAGAAAAATACAAATACCCTCTTTGAGAAAGAAAGTATGAAATTAGGAATGAGTCACCTTTTAAGAAAGGACTTAACTTTAATTAGAGGAAAACTATAAGGCATTTATTTAGGTCTTGGTTTATTTAGGGATAATACAGTCAACAGCATCTGTTCTAAAACACATAATATAACCTTGTGACTTAAAAAAGAATGTCTCTTGTTTTGCTTTGTTTCTTAAATGAACTGGTTGTGCTAAAATGAAAGGTCCAATCCAAAAGGCATTTTGTCATATCTGCATTTTAATGAGACACCCTTCCCCTAATTTTCCTAATGCTCAAGGTATTAAGAGATAATTTAGATATGTGCAAAGCCTACTTTTCGTATGTTTTAAAAATGTAAGGCATAATCCTTAGGTTTATGTGGCTTTCAAGGTGAATGAAATATTCTTTAGGAGTTCCATAAGCTTATAAAACATGGCTAGTGTGGGATATAATGATAGATCACGCATGATGTTTATTATTTAAAATGTAAATGAACATTCAGTGAACTCACTGCTTTGTGTTTTCTTTGTTCCTGCATTGAAGGGATTTGGTTGGTCAGCATTATATTAAACGTACTCAGTATAACTGCTGGTGTTTCACACATATGTTTCCTCCACTTATCTCCCCTCCGTAGTGGCTTAGTAAAGTGCTTCTGACAGCTTCTGAGCCTAAAATACACTATGAAGCTTGGATTTTTTGTCCACATTCGATAGAAGGAGAAATGAAAGCAATTTGAATTGCCATGGAAGCAGTTTGAAAAATTGAAGTTCAAAATGGGAGGGAATTTTCTAATCTGAGTTAATCAGGAAAAGTTTCAGAAGTTGATAGCATTCATAGATATTTTTAGTATTTTAAAAATTTCACTGTTATTTTCATTTCCAGTGTGTGACCAGAGCTATTTCTCTCAGTTCTTTTCATTCTTGGAAAAGACATTTATTCCCATCCTTAAACGTATTTTCATTGTCTCTATACCTACAATTTCTTGAGAAGCTATGACAGTCTTCTTAATTTGTTTTTTCTGTCTTTTTGGAGTTCCCAATACCACCTTTTATAACTTTATCCTCCCTTATGGTGTTACCTATACTCCTGGTCTTTGTACTAAACCAATGTTATTAAAACTCACACACACTCACCTCAATATTATACAGGTTACTCTCCTGCGAGCTACTGAGAGATTTTTCACATGATTTCTAGTTACAACTGCCTTATGCAAGGCTTATGAACCCTTATCTGGAAGGTTTATAATCCTCAACATGTCTTCAATAAAAGAGATTGTAAAGTAGCATCTGAGACTTGTCAGCATCTAATAAAGGTTATCTCTTGAGAATATCATTATAGCTTTCTTGCTTAAAAAAGTGAAATAAGTCAGACAGAGAAAGATAAATACCATATGATTTCATTTACATGCTGAATCTAAGGAACAAAAAGAACAAACTAATCAAAAACAGACTCACAAATATAGTGGACAATTTGGTGACAGACAGAAGGGAGGGGGGTCGGGAGGCTAGGAGAATGGGGTGAAGAGTTAAAGAAGTACAAATTAGTAGTTGATAGTTGATCACGGGGATGGGGAGCATGGCATTGTGAATGTAGTTAGCATTAATATGATGGCTAGGTGGAGGGCCAGGGGAGGGAGGGAGCAATTGGGGAGATCGTTTTATGAATTATATAGATGTCTAACCAATGTACTGTATAGTTGAAATTAATTTAAATAAATAAATTTTAAAAAAGAAAGTATATGATTTTCTGAAGTCCATTTTTGTGTACATCACTGTTATTCTCTGATTTTTAAAATTTATAGTCTAATATTAGCAACTAAATGGAAAGTTATACAATTAAAATAATTGAGTCTTTGTGTCTTTAGGAAAATGACCACTTGTATCATTTCACAAAAAAATGATACTTTAGCCAACATATTTATGGAATCATTCACATTACTGGTATTCTATCTGAAGTTATGTGAATAAGCTTGCTCCCCACACCCAAACACTTGAATCTCATGGGGAATGCTGTTTAGTAAATCTAATTGATTTAGGCAAACTGCAGCAATTAGTTTTAAATGTTCTCCAGGAAACCGTGGCCACTTCCACACAGCACAAGATAGAGGAAAAAATAAAGCCATTCGTTCACATCTGGATGATGTTTCATAACATATTAACTCCTTGGTGCCAGCTGTTGGAATAATCTGAGTTGAAAGTCAATGGCAAATTTTGCTGATAGGATGTGTGTTCTGAATAAACACCATCTTAGATTAATGAAAATACTCACTGATCTGATTAACGTGATCAGTCTGATACTTTAGTTTACCATGACTATGCCCATTATATAATAAAAAATAGAGCAAAAATTAAGAAAAAAATAATAAATGTAATAATTAATAAACATAACCAGATTTTTGTGAGCAGAAAAATCTCATTGCTGAAACACTTCTTAATTAGTACTTTTCCTACCACTATTTACTTAAAAGATAAACTTGACTTTCTCATTTGCAGTAGGAGAGAGACTTTTAAGATTTCATGGATAAAGCTTTAAAGCACTTTTGAAATATCTTGATTACTTCTTTCTTGTCTTCTTCATTTTTGTCTTTATTTTCAAAAAAATATACAATGTAAAAATATTGCTTTTATAATTTAGGAAAAATTAATTATAGCATTACAATGTCATCATATATTCTACTTCCTCCACTACCTCTTTTCTCCAATAGTCTATAGTCATAGAAGGCCCTTGGGGAAACAAGTCTACCTTGGTCAAGATCTGCTCTGTAACTCCAAAAATACGCTGAGCAAACTGCAGTTGTACAGACTATAGATTAATGATACTCTTTGAAAGCACGGCATTAACATAATATGAATATTAGGAGACATCTTTCTCAAACATAGTTAGGTACTGTGGATTTCCCCAGAACAAATGAAAATTTAAAATCAGCTTTGTTGAATCTATGTTTATTTTTAGACTATCTTCCTCCTACCATCAATATCTTACTCCAAAATCAAGGGTTTGGTACAGTATAAAGAAAACCCTTCTGCTTACAGGTTTTTATAACAATAAATAAGGTTATACCCTGTAGCGACACATGCTCTTTTGGGGGAGCCAAAGAAGAGATGTGAAAAGTATGCTCTCTCCTTTATTTAAGCCACCATTGTCACTTCCTTTTGTTCAACTACTCTCTTAAATTTTTCGAAGTGTCTTCTCACTGTAATAATCAAAACTTAGAAAAATATTGTCCCTCCAAAAGTGGAAAATAGATATTTCTTTTTTGATATTAGGAATGGCTATTTGGGGTAGGAGATAGTAGAGAGGTAAATTGAGTAAATTCATTATTTCCTAAACCTCTTGTTTATTTAATTTATATACATACATGTGAGCAATGCCCTTGGAACTGTTGTGAGGATAAACAAGATGATTTATGGTCCTGCCCTCTGATTTTTACTTCCTTCATTTATCCGCCAAGTGTTAGTTTGTTCATGAAGCACAATGATTACCCAGACCCCTTGCTCTAGCACCCACCAAGGCTTACCATCTTTGAGAATGCACACTTTGATAGCTTTGCAATGTGTTGACTTGGCTAGGCTGTATTACATTTCTCAGAATTTCATTTTTTAATATGTGTCTAGTTTAGATAGGCTACAATAGAGATTCTCTCACACTGAGTGGTGTGTGTGTGTGTGTGTGTGTGTGTGTGTGTGTGTGTGTGTGTGTGTGTGTGTATCAATGTGTGCCCATACTGTTGCTGATACGCTCACTTATCTTGTTGACATGAAGTAACAGTTGGGCCTGAAACTGCTCTCTTTTCCCCTGTATTTTCCATCAGTGTCTCTGACTTCTGGGCCAGAGGTGTGTGTTTTTAGCTCTATTATGAAGGGCCCTGTTCATTCTTGTTGGTAAAGTCAGAGGCAACAGGAAGCGACATGGGTTTCAGTATCCTAGTTGAGTTCAAGCCTGCTCATAATCTTCCCACCTAACTGCCTTCCTGTAAACTTTAGGCTTCAGCATTAGATGCAGAGATAGCCATGGGGAGACTGGGTAGTCAATAAATACATTTATATCTAGGTATGTATGTATGAATGTATGTATGTATGTATGTATGTATGTATGTATGTATGTATGTATTTTACATCGGCTGTCTCTCCCTTTAACCTTCTTTTCACATTATGCATGCATAGATGTGTTCATATATATCAAATACTTTAATGTCTTTACTGTCCACATTTACTGATTTCTAAACCTAAGTCATCAGCTTGGACTTCTCTTTTGCATGGACATCTCCACTTGGATCTCCCACAAGCATCTCCAACTCAACATGTCAGCAGTTTGATTTGTCATCTTTCTCCCCAAATCGCTTATTCTCTGACTTCCCTATTTTGATGAACATTACCTAACACACAGTAGGTATTCAATAAATTATCATTGGAAAGTTAATGAATAAATAAACATGCTCAGAAAAGAGATTTCTCCACTATTAAATGCCAAGAATGAATAACAGCAGACTAATTCACAGAACTCTTATTCAAATTATGTGAAAAGGACATTCAGTGAACAAGCATCCTCCTAACCTCTAATTTCCTTCTTCCAAGTCAGCCTTAAATTTTGGGGCATTACAGACACTTTAAAGAACTGATGAAAGAGAGTCCTTGCCCCTTCTTCAACTCCATGAAAATATTTTTTGTGTTTACAATTTTAAGACCTCTTGAAATTAATAGACCAAAAAATCCTGGGTTAAGAATCTGTGATCTAGATAAAATACAACACTAGAAAATATTAATTATTTTATATATAAGTTATAATCTCACAGGAAGGTGTTGGGTAATTCATGCTGCCTTCAAGTATACTTTTTTGTGTATTTGGGTTAATAAAAATTAAAATGTAGCATTGTTTGTCAAAACATACATGATTGTCTTACTAGGACTTCTGAAAAGAAATAACTTAAACATTGATGATTTATCTGATGACGATAAAGTAGCAAAAGGTTAAAACAAAATAAACTATTCTATTTAAGATCTTAAAGTATCATCTGTAAGGTTTTATTATCATGATGTTTAGAGGGAATTTAAAAGTCTATTTAAAAGTTGTTTTCATGTGCTAAAAATGTGAAAACCACTACTTCTGTATGAAATCACTGGTCACATAACCTGAATTTTCAACCATTCTTTCTTCAGTTAATAGATTTAGTATAGATTTTTAGGAAAACGGAATAATTTCACAAATATCTGATTAGTAACTGGTTTACCAAGTTCTGGGAAAGAAAAAAATGATTTCACTCATGTGGGATATAAATTTGAAAGCGACAAACAAACAAGACAAACAAAAATTCAAAAACACAGACAGCAGTTTAGTGATTACCAGAGAGAAAGGGGGGAGGGAGCAGGTAGATAAGGATAAAAGGGGTCAAATGTATGGTGATGGAAGGAGATTTGACTTTAGGTGGTGAACACACAGTGCCATATATAGATGATGTATTATTGAATCATACACTTGAAACCTATATAATTTTATTAACCAATATTACCTCAATAAATTTAATTAAAACATAGCCACTTCCCTCAAAATGTCCTTATTCTGAAAACAAAATGCAGTTTCTTAGTGGAGAATAAGTAAAATAAAAGCAAAATACAGCCACAACAGAGCATTAATGAAAAATCATCACAGTAGTTGGAAATACATATTTGAGACAAGAAATTTGACATTGAATTCTCTGTGATTATGGTTTCCCCTATGTTTCAGAGTAGATAGGGCCATTGGGACAGTTTTCCCAATCTCTTTCTTAAATGTGTCTGTCAACAAATTAACACCTAGGTTAATATATTAATGCACAATTAATTGGTTGGCAGAGACATATGGATGCAAATTACAGAAGGGAATCCCCCTGGCTGTGTTTATTCGTGGAAAGCAAGACATGAAATCAGAAGAGACAGAAAGAATCCTTAGAAAATTGTCGCCTCAAGATTGTAAAATCAATGTCCCTGGGTACTTTAAGAATGTTGTAATATTTCTCTCAATTGTTTCCTCTTTACATTTTTCAGCATAAACAATGGAACTTTCTTTAAATATGTGTTGTACTAATATAAATGTTATATATTATATATAAATACATATATTATACATACACTAAAAGTATATACACACATTTTAGAAAGAGTAAGTGGATTTTTCAATCTTTAACCTTAAACAGGAGAGTAAACTCATAAATGTCAAGATAATTTAAGGCAAGGATGTATAGTGACTTCAGTTAATAGTCACCTCTATAAAAATGCACATTCAGGTTCTTTAAAAACATGCTATGTAGGCTGAACAAAGCAGGTCTCCAGGTTGATTTTGGTGTTCCAGTCACTAATTTGCAGTGGCTATCCTAAAGCATAAATGTGGTTGAAATCCTGATCTCTGAGTCGGCTAAATCTATGTCAGAATAGGAGTCCGCCATTTATTATCTCCTTGACCTTAAGCAAGTTATGCCATTTAACTTCCTTAATATTTTAATTTTATTTTTGGCAAAACAGTGTAAAAATATTTAACTCTTAGGTTTATTATGGAGATTAAATGAATAAACAAGATATATAAAGCATTTAGCACATTGTAAATTAGCAGGGAGAGAGTAATGGCTCCAAAAATAATGAGCGTTAGTACTAGTAAAAATGGTACACAGCCTTAACAAATAAAATGCCTACTAGGTACCAAGCTGAAAAGTATCTATTGATATAACAGAACTAATCTTTTTCTAACAAAAGTCCCCATACTTAATTTTTATAGCATCATGTTATCTTTGCACAATGTTTCCAGGCTTTTTGATTTAATAGACCATGTCTTGTGTCTTTTCATTCTGTATTAATCTCCAAAAGCACTGTTGAACTCAATGTTAACCTATCCAAAAATTAAAAAGCAAGTGCTCTCCACGGAAGTGATGATCTTCACTGCTTTGTGGTGTTCTGATGAATTTCATCTTGAGACATATCCTCTTTTGCCATCCTTTGTGCTCAAGTATTTTCCCATCTTCAATCTCATTTAAAGTTGCTGTCTTATCTATCATTCCATGGCTGTCTTTTAGAACTTAGACTTCATCCAACCCATCCAGAAAGACTTTCTCAAGTGTTTCCATCATTTTCCCAATCACCTTCCCAAGTGGCCATACAAATCCTTGCTATATCCGCCAGACACCATCTAATTCCAATCTATTTCTTCAAGTTCACTATATTTTATCTCTTTGGCTCTTTACCAGGTGATAAACTTATTTGTGAGCAAGGCTTGCACCTAACTAAAAATTTATGAACTGTATACCCTCTTATTTTAGCCCCAAGGACTTCTGGGACATCATTAGTGATAGCGTGAGTTTCAGAGATTAAATCCATAAGGAAACACAAGATATTTTCCCTTGTCCTGTGAGAAATCACTTTATGTTACTCACAAATAAATAAGCAAACAAGATAACAAATAAGTAAACAAAAAACCTTCAGTGCCAAAGAACTATGAAATGCTGTCCTATTTGCAGGAACCACTTAGAGTGACATATTCTTTTCAATACTGAAAAAGTATTGTTTACTTAAGTGAGAATCTAAATTAGAGCCCAAATCTAGGCAAGTATATTAAACCTCCTTTGAGTGGTAAAAGAAAATGCAATATGTAAACAAAGCCATAATATTATAATTAACACTTTTGGAACCTATGAGCAACTATGCCTAGATCAGTATAAAAATTCATAACTTTGCCTGATGGACCATCTCCCAATATCATGTTTCAAATAGTTCATGTTTCACCATGTAAGAGTATAGGGTATATGTAAAATTATTTAACAAAGGGTTTTTTTTTATGTCTATCAAAGTCTGAAATGGTATTTAATAGTTATCCACAATTAATGAAAAACTTCTCAAATTTTTCTTGACTACAGGTTAAAGTCATTTAAGATAAATTACATTGGTATTGTACTCATCTCATTTATATTTTTAAAAGAATCATATCCTCCTACATAAACTCTAACATGAAGATTTTCATAGGTGTTGCAACTCAAACTATAAATCAAACCATCAAACTCAAATCCCTTAAGTGAAGATTTTTATTTTAATTTGGGCCTCTGATTCAGTTCTAACAGTGTGTATAATAATCTTTTAGGTATTTCTTAGTGAAAAGAAGCCCTTTTCCTAAAACCTACATGAATATAACAATGTCCATCAATGACACCACCAACACATTCTCTGAATGAGACCTATTAGAACAGGTGTATAGAAACCTGACCTCGGGGCCTGTGAGGAGGATTCTGGGCCCAAGAGCCATGTTTCTCACTTTGGACTAAAAATTCTCTCAGTGGATACTAATGGTGACTATTCCTCAGTCCGTGCTGATGGCCATTTGGGAACGCAGGACACTCATTCTGAATCAATAAAGAGTCTGGAAGCATAGGCCTTTTTCAGGGAACAGAGAAGCACAGGGAAATCTGTTCTAAAGCAAAAATCTGACTGTTATCCTATTGGTGTTGGCATCTTTTACACTGTTCTCAAAGAATTAGTTTGAATAGTTCATAAAAAGGAAACTGGGAGTTAAAGGCATAGAAGGCAGCTTATGTATAAAAAGGGTGGTTATGTTGAAAT
>NW_006431043.1:2154763-2191642 GCF_000325575.1 Pteropus alecto | reverse complement strand
TAAATAAAAAGTTTAAAGTGTAAACTTGAAATTGGTGAAAATATGCAAGATAAATGAGAAGAAACGATATGAAATAATGAAAGGTTGTGAAATACATGAAACTTAATTCCAAAACTAGTCCAATCAGTAATAAACAACAGTGGATCTAAACTGTATAGGCTATAGGCTGCATTTAGTTTCTTACTGCAAATGTGATTTTTAATTTGGTGATATACATGAGCCTATGTTTTAGCATCTGGCACATAAAAAAGTATGAAGCTGTTATTCATGATAAAATAACTACAGTGAAAATGAATATTGAATGTTGGGTGAAGAGTTCATGAGGATCATGAGTTAGTTGAGATTCTTAGTTGATTGACAAAGTAAATATTATACCATTGGTTATAAATGTAGGACTTCATCAGTCATTTTTTATTAATGATAATGCTCTTTTATTCTTCTCTGAGGCAATAAGGAAGACTAGCCATTGTATCAGACACCCTTTACATCTATCACTGGACACAGGTGAATTGACCTCTTCAAAGAGGATGAACTTATTAAAATATCTACCAATAGCCTGAGAAAATTTCCCTTTTTCCACCTCTCGGCATCATTTTGGGTGTCTATGTTTAGAAATCTTTCTAACCAAGCTCAAAACAATTGAAAAACAAAAACAATCTCCTGCTATTTGTATCCTCATAGTACATAAGTCTGTTGAATCATAATATCGTGACACCTCATCAGAGAAATCCTGACATGTGTGTCAGCCCAATTTTTTTAAATCAAGAGATTCATTGTACCTGAATCTCACTCATTAACCAATGCAACAATAAACTTCCAACGATAGATTATTTTTAAAATAGTTTAATGTTGAAATAAATATAAAGAGCCCAAATTGGCTCTACTGTTAGGTGTGTTGCTATGAAAAATTGAAGAAACATAGCTACAAGGTATTTTCAACACTATAAGTTTTAAGCAAATAGTTCAAATTACAATTTTTCATAACATTAAGTGCTTTATGCAAAACAATTGAACGATATTAAAATATATTTTGCTGAAAACATAATTTTCCTGTGCTTATAATTTGAGAAGTTAATCTATAGTGATTTTACTCTAATAATTTTTGTTTTTATGAGTGAAATCTGTGAGACTTGATTAGGCTATTTTAATAGCTAAAGAATTAGTGCTGAAGCATTTTTAATACACAAGTAAAACATAGTTTATGGGATAGCAGCAATATTCACTGCAGAAAAGAAATTCTTATTCATCGATTGGAATCAGTTATTTGAGGGGATTCCAAGTACTCTAATGAGAATCATGTTTCATAATTTCACTTAAGGCACACTCAACTAAAAATATAAAATTAGAAATGTAAATCATCAAAACAGTAAGTATAGAAAAACGAGGTTTCTATAAGGACTTCATACAAATTTTATTTCATAATTTATATTTTTATGAAAGGCTTCTGCCACACAGTTACATTAAGAACTGTAATTTTCAACTTAACTCTGGTTTCTAAGTCCTATTTTGCCTATTTTATATTGCATCTAACTCTTGTTTTATTTCTATCTAAATTGTATTTTGGGAACGATGACTTTGGAAAAAAATTATTACAGTTATTTGAGTCAGAAGTTGTAATCTAGATCTATTTTATTATTTTTTTTAGCACAGTACATATTCTATTGTCATTAAGTTATAGGTAGTGACTCCACAATCATCATTAAAGATTTTCAATAGTTTAATATGAAATTCTGAATACGTATCAATAATATCTTTATCTAACTTGGGAAGAATTCAATGCCAAAGGGAACCTTCTACTTTTTCCTCAAAGTTATTACTGGTTTGTACCCTCTAATTATCTTCATTAAGAGAAATTTGATATGACCCAAACCTCTGGATTTGAGAAAGCAGAACATGGGGAAAAGCATATTCACAGAGCAGAAGGTTCTATACACCAGAGAGTAAAAGGATTGATGATTGCTTGCTTCCATAAGTAAATAAATTATGGTGCTTTAGGAAGAAATAATGACATTCAAAAATTTGGAGGAAAATCTTCCAAAGTTCCTGCTTTTGCTGCCATTGTACAAAATGGCTTTTGTTGTGAGCCATTTAGCTAAATCTACAACTGAGCTTATCTCTTTTGGACAATTTGTTAACTAAATCATAAGGATGCAATTGCTTTACATGCTTAATTTTCCATGTGAAAATTTTATTTCGAACTCTATGACAATGTATCTATTATTTCTTTGAAACTTAATACAGAATATCATCCATCTTTAATGATATAAAATCAATCTTTTAAAATATTAATAAGAATAATTTATAACAAATATTACTTGTAAAATATAATCTCCCCTAAATTAAAAACATTTAACAAATCATTTGGCATTGTACTATCTATTGTGAATGCTTGAATTTTTATTATTATATGTTATAATTTTTTGATTATGTATGTTTTAGCAGTTTAGATATTTATTGAGTTACTTCTATGTGCCAGGCACTATTTTTGGTGCGTGGTATATGGAAGACAACAAAGCAAAACTTTCAGCCCCCATGAGACTTGCATCCTAGTTCAGGATGATAAGGAATGTGCAAAAATTATATAGTATGTTCAAAGGTGATCAGATATATAAAGAAAGGAGAAAAAGTAGAAACTAGGAATGCTGGCGATAGGATGAGTTTGCAATTTTAAATAGCGAGGTCAAAGTAGGATGCACCCAAATAGTGACATTTGAGAAAAGACTTGAAGGATGTGAGGGAGTTAGCCAGGTGGATACGTTACAGAGGAGCACTACAGGCAGTGGAGCAGCAAGTACAAGGGGCTGGTATGGAGAGAAGAAGTCAGAGAGGGGTAGAGATGTGGTCATACAGGGGATGAAGAATTTACCTGGGTAGGCCATTGTAAGGACTGTTGCTTACAATGTGAAATCAGGAGCTTTTGAACAGGCAAAGTAATGAGAAGTGTCTCACATCAGGGTAGTAACAGTTGAGGATGTGAGAAGTAGTCAGCTTCTGGAAAACTTTCAAGTTAGAGCCATCAGAATCCCCTGACAGGTTGGATGTGAAGAGTGAGACGATAAAAGGTCAAGGATGATTCCAAAGTTTTTGGCCTGAGCAACCGAAGACTGAAGTTACTGTTACCGTAGATGGCGCAGGTCTGTAGGAAAAATCAGGAGCTCGGTTTTGAAGATGTGGAATTTGGAGTGTCTCTTCCAGTGGAGATTCATAGGTGTTTAGATAGAAACTTTAGAGAATTGTTAAGGCTGGGTGTATATACTTAGGTGTCACTGGCATATAGGTGGGATGAGATCATCTGTAGAATGAGAGTAGAGAAGACCTGGGGCTTTGCAATATTAGGAGGTCAGGGAGAATAGAAGTAACCATCAAAAGAAAGTGAGAAAGAGTGACTAGACAGGTGGGAGAGAAACCCAGAGGGTGTGGTGTCATGGAAGCCAGGGGAAAAGGAGCATCACAGAGGAGGTGAGTGAATGCTATACTCAGGCCATGAGATAGGACGGTGCACTGGCCATTAAATTTAACAACATAAGGTCACAAGAAACCACCTAGTATGTATTACCAGATAACATGTTATACATCATATATTCTATATAGAAAGTAAGTTGAAATGGAATTTTTAAAAAAAGGCTTTGTCTCTAATGAATAGAATAACCTTAAATTAGATATTAAATGGGTAAAACACTATTCTGAAGCATGAGATCAGCTATCATTTTTAATATCCTTGAACATTTCTGAGAAATGTTTTACTGAATTCCTGCAATTAGACGAGTGGCTTAAAATGGTTCTGAAAAACAGGGGTGACAACTGAGGAATGGGAGGGATGGTTATCGTCCAAGCTCTCAATCCTATAACTCATCTTGTTTATTTAAATAAAGACAGAGTAATCTCATCAAAGTTGCAGAGTACAATGTGATGGAGTTCACAATGCAGTATTTAATTAGAAAATGTTAATTAATCTTTCTTAATTCAATCTTACATCAAAGAAATGCCTTGTACACACCAGCCTGTTCTAAAGCTCAAGAATAAAACATGAAGTATGATGCAGGTCATATCCCACATTGCTATATTATGGCAGAAGAATGGTTCAAATTCAGAATTCATAGAAGGCTATAGTAAAAGGCTAAAATTTCCTTTTCCCATTGAAAAATGGTACTCAAAAGCTGCTTTGGTTCAATCTTAAATAAAAGAGTAGCCTTAAGGGAACTTTTGTAAAGTCGTCTAACACTGGAAGTCTATAGGGTTCCATGGAAAATGGAAGAGGTTGAGTACAAATGCAATCTTAAATTATGCCAGGACAGAAAAGGATCCGGAGAAAGCCCACTACAATGATATTTATGCTTTTTAAAATGGCCAAATGCACTTTCCTCTCCCTGTTAAAAATGTAATTAAATTTTTCTCTTGGGTCTAGACTTTATATGTCAAGTTTCTGCTTGCAGTTAATTTTTGTGACTGAATTGCAAAGCCCTGAAAGCAGCATTTAGGATGAAAATGCTGACAGCTCCATAGCTAGAGCAGTGCTAATGATAAGAACATGAACATAAGGCTGTGCTCGGTAGCCACTGAATTTCCCTCTCCTAATAGGATGAACATTATAAAACAAAGAATATAATCAGCTTCATTATATTAGGAAGATAAGGAATAGGAATGTAGTATTATAAGTTCAGCACATTAGGCTTCTACTAGGTGCAAATGTTTAGCAACATTTAGGAAGGAAATGACAGTAAAAGGATAAATACTTTGAAGAATGAATAAACATGTGGCTCTACTTTATTGAAAATTTAATTTAATCAATTTTCGTTTTAATATTCTAGCATTTCTTGTCTATCTAGTTGATTTGAAAGTACTGCAAATATTTAATGATTACTATTTCTCTCTTGTCAGAGCAGCAACTTCTACTTCAGAAGTCTTCACAAACATAAATCTCCAAGCCATGGTATTTTCCTTCATGATCCAGTAATTTTAGTTTCTGAAATAAGATAATATAGCCCCATACAATTATGGAATATTCTTGAATAATGGCATAAGTTTAAATTTATATTGCTAAATTAATATAATTTTAATTTACATTAATTAAACTTAACATTTAGAACTATGCTAAGCATTAATGTAAATCAGTAATTAGCAACCTGGAGTCAGTGGTCTAAATCAAGCTTGCTGCCTATTTTTGTAAATAAAACTTTATTGGAGCCACGTCCATTTGTTTATATATTCTGTAGGTCTGCTTTTGTACCACAAAGACAGAGTTGAGTAGTTGTGAAAGATACTATACGATAGATCTGTAAAGTCTAAAATATTTGCTATCTGGTCCATTACAGAAAATGTTTGTTGATCACTGACATAGTCCCCTGTTTATCTGCAGTTTTGCTTCCTGTGGTTTCAGTTACCTGTGGTCTACCACAGTCTGAAAATATTAAATGGAAAATTCTTGAAATAAACAATTCCTAAGTTTTAAATTGCATGCTGTTCTTAGTTGCTGGCAATTTGTATATGCCAAAGAGAAGCCATGAAGTGTATGCATGCATAGGAAAAAAACATAGTGTATATAGGGCTCGGTACTATCAGTGGTTTCAGGCATCCCCTGGGGGTCTTGGAAGGTATCCCTTGTGGATACGGTGGGGGGGGGGACATCTATATTCTCTTAACAACCTTTGATGTTAGCACTAATATTATCCGAATTTATGCAAGATGAGTAATTGAAGTTCAGAAAAATTAAATAAAATTGCCCAAGATCACAAACTAGAAAGTAGCAGAACCCAAATCTGAATACAGGAATAGTTCCCACTTATGATCTTAACTACCACATACAATGCCTCACAATAATGTCTGCAAGTCATCATGTTAGTAGAAGTAATGCAAGTGGCATAGCATAGAGAAAACTTGTGTTTAGAAAGATAGGATGATCCTAGATATACTTAGTGACATTTTATTATTCTGCTTCAAAGAAATGGGATGGATATAAACAGACTATTTCTTTTTTTTTTTTTTTGAGTTTCATATTTACTCTTTTTTAATTAAATTTATTGAGGTAACATTGGTTAATAGCATTATATAGGCTGTTAGAATGGCTATTATCAATAAGATAAGAAATAACAAGTGTTGAAGAGGATGTAGAGAAAGTGGAATTTTTCCTATTATGTTTTCAACACCTTACCTTGGTAGTCTGACAAGATGCAACTTCATCTCCTATAGAGAATATAGTTACAGAAAGACTGATATTATGAGTTTTTGTTTGTCTTGCTTGTTTGTTGCTTTCAGTTTTATATCCCACACATAAGTGAAATCATGTGGTTCTCAACTTTTTCTGACAATTTATTTCTTGATAAGCAACTTAAACTGCTTAGGGAAAAAAAATTAAGTCTACCTGTCATTAATGCTGTGTAAATGAAATGATCTTCCGTCAGTTCTACTACATATATATTAGTAGGGCACATGTAACTTTTGCAAGGGCTCCCCTCAATGGAATTGCTTATCTGTCAGAGTACAGTGTATAGATATTTCAGAGCTGGGATACCTGAGGTTCAGATTACTTGATTGAGTCACCAAATAACTGGTGCCAGAGTAAATATTTGAACCCAGACTTCTTCTTACTGAATCATTACTTTGCATATATAAAAAGAATAAATTATTCAAATGTTAAATTCTGATCAATAAATATTACTAAGTCTCTAATCATAGGAACCCAAGATTTCTTAAGGTCAAGAATGAGAAAGGAACAGAATCAAAGAGAAGGAAGAATGGCAAGAGTTTTAGAAAAAAGCAAAGCAATTGCTGAAAGTCTCGTTATGGTAAAATCAATGTTCTTATTTTCTTCTAAAAGTACTACTTATGTCTTGACAGAGCAGAATTCTCATGTATGGCTAAAATAACTGTGAGCAGAATTCTTTTCTTAGCCCTCAGCCGATGATTCTAAAATAAGAGCTTCCCTCTGGCTTCACAAATCCTCTAAGACTTTGTGATATTCCATCAGTTCAATGGCCTGGCCTCTGACAGCTTTTCTGAATGGTCTCAGCATTGTTTATGATCAATTAACCCTTACTTTTGTTTTGCCTTAGGCTGTGGGCTGTCATGAGTATTTAACAACTGTAATTGAATTGTGGAAGTGCCTCAAGAAACACTGCATATTCACAGGCCATTGGCCCCAGAGAGTTTCAGAGTCTGTGAGAAGAGGGGGTTCTCAGATGTGAGGAGAACGAAGGGAAGGTACAAGGGAATGCTCTGAGAAGAGAGAAAAGTGATATTTCACATGAAAATAGGGGATGTTAAACCAACTCATGCAAATATCTATTTTTGAAGGGTTGTTGACAAGCATCTCTAAGCTCCGCCACACACGCTGACTCTGCTGGTGACCAGGATTCATAGTGAAACATTAGTCGCACAATTTTAATAGTAGATTCCAGTATAAAATTAGCCTTTTTATAAAGGAAACTTTCAAATAAGAAAACAAAGGGTTATTATGGTGTCTCTTTTAAAAACTCTTTGAACAGAAGGAGACATTTGATATTCTTTTATTATTCTTTTCAATGATGTTCAAAGTAAATAGAATCAGGCACAGAATTTCCCATAAAAAGCGAAATTCGACAGAACAAAATATTGATTGGAAGCTTCAATTAATGCATAAAATTGCTAAATCAACTGATTTTACCAAGAAAGGAATTTTTTTAGTCTAGTTGAAGCTAACTTTTGACATAAAATGGAAACATGAAATATTTAGATGTTGTTATAAAATGAATATAATTCATTTACCTCAGTATCCGCTTGAATACCTCATCTTATAATTCTTGTTTTGTTTGAGTTGCATATTGTACTAGTTATTATAGAGACCATGCTTCATGATTATTTTAAGTATTCCTTTTAATATATCTTGGTGGAAAAAATAACCTCAACAAACTTGTGTTACATTGTATGCAAAACAAAGGGAAAAAACTTAGCCTAAGATAAAGGGAAGCATTAATTATTTGGGCCATTTAATTTTCTTTTGCTGAAATTATAACATAAAAAAAGGTAGCTATATTCTAAAATTGAAATGTCGAGCAAAAGATATGACTATAAAGATATGTACTTATTCATCTTCCTTTTATATGTACTGTGCATATCTGATATCATATAATGCTCTCATTTTTAAGGCAGAGAGGATGAATTGAGGGAAGAGGGAGAAATATTGATAGTACCTGTCTTTCCATCTGATTTATTATGAAAAGGATAGCTAAAATAACTGTGAGTGAATGAAGTTTTGAAAACTTCATTCTAATAATAACTTAATTTTCTAAATTTATTACAGGCATCGACCATTCCTTTTTTTTTTTGAAGAAGCAAATTATACTACAAAATGAAACTAAGAATGGTGTACTAATCTCATGTGCCAAGACAGGCTCTTAGGCACGAAACTATTAATTTTATATATTACTTTTAACACTTACAGCACTTGTCATCTTTGTTTCCAAGTTTGGCAGGAAGTAATATAACACTTGCCATATACAAGTAGTATTAATGTTGCCAGAAAAATACTGTACGAAAATAATCAATAATGATTTGGGTCTATGTATTAACCAAAATCTATAAGACAATGAGTTAAACAAACAAACAAACAAAGCACTTGACCATTTCGAAATAAAAATAAATCTGTTTCATAATATTTTAAAAAGGGAAATAGCTATTTTCAAATAAAAAAAGAAATACATTCTGATTCTGAAAACCTTCCATGCAGATACTGTCATTTTGGTGACTACCCTTCCAGGCATCTTTCAACGGGTATAAATTCATAAGGCAAATTATAAATTTATTTAAAAAAATTACTTTTTAAATTATCCTACAGTGACTGTTTCTTTTTGGTGTACAGCTCTGTATGTGTTAACACATATATAGATACTTGTAACCACCGATTAAGTTACAGAGGAGTTCCATCATCCCCAAATTTCCCTTGTACTATCTTTTTGGAATGCCATTCTTCCCCTATTCTTAATCCCAGGAAACCACTGTTCTGTTCTCATAACTATAGTTTGTCTTTTTCCAGAATGTCGCATAAGTGGAATCAAACAGTATGTGATCTTTTGAGACCGGATTCTTTCACTCAGTATACTAATGTCTTTGAGATCCATCCAAGTTAGTTTGTGTATCAATAGTTTGCTCCTTTTTACTCCTGTATAGTATTCTATTGTATGGATGTACCACCATTTATTTATACAATCACTCAGTGAAGGCCATTTAGGCTTCTTCCAGTTTTTGGCTATTATAAATAACGCTGCCATAAATATTTATGTACAGGTTTATGTATGAACATAAGTTTTCACTTTTCAATGGTAAATACTCTGGAGTGGAATTGCTAGGTCAAATGGTAAGCATATGTTTAACTGTAGAAGAGACATAATGTGATATTTTAAACATTAAGTCGAAGCGCTGATAAAACACCAAAAGGACAAACAGAAGTTCTCGTCTTTAAGTGATACATCTTTATGCCATTTCTTAGAAGTGAAACTCTAAAAACGGACAGAAAAACAATACAGTTGCCTTTCATTCAGAGAGAAGAAAAAATATTTTCCCTCATTATTTAGCTAATAAAAACGATTATGGTTGTAGATAACACAAAAAACTATGGATTTTTTTCGGAGTTCTCATTGTCACAAAGGCATCTGAAATCCCCAATGTCCTTGTTAAGAATCTGAAAAGCTAAAGACAGACTGGGAAAGAAAGGGTGGATTCAGACAATTTGCCCCCATTTTTGTTCATCTCAATGCTTCAAACTCTGTTCTTGCATCAACTGCAAAAATGAAGTTACAGGAACAACAAACATAATCCTCTAAAATGCATATAAACACAGTGGAAGAGGATCGAAGTATAAGTAGTTCTTAATAAAGAAAGCAAATCTAAGGGCAGGAAAAATGGGAAGGAGAGCTCCCTGAGTTGTGTTTGAAAGGCAACAGAGTGTGAAAGCTGCTAGAGAAATGACTCTCCTAATTTTCTAGTTAGTTTAAGTTTAGGATTGTGTAGAGACCATTATGGGACAATGCATGCATGAGACACCTTAATCCATGCCTTCTAGGCGTTAGCTTTTAGTGCCATATCTTCCTGTTATTATTAGTCCTAAAAAAGATTTCCATGCCTACTATCTGGCTTGACCAACAATGGTAATCTTGAGAGAGAAACTATAATGAAACATAAGTTTTATTCATTTGTTTATTTCATAAAAATTCACCAATAGCCCACTATGTGCCAGACACTTTTCTAGGCACTCTTGATACACTGGTGATCAATGAAAGACAAAAATTCCTGTCCCCTTGGATCTGATGTTCTCACATAAATCAAATTGGTTCAGCACTAGACATTCGTATTTCTTCAATGGTGGTTTTGGTTTAAGCCTTAAACTAAAACTCTAACGTGTAGAAATTTATTCACAAATTATTAACACAGTTTTGACTTCTGTTTAAATAGTTTTGAAAATCGGAACTAACTTGGACTCACATTAGACATTTATCACTGCAAGAACTCGCCAATTAGCTTACATCCTACTTATTTTACCAGTTAACAAATCAGATTCCTGAGTTAAGAATATGTGTGTGTGTGAACATGCAAACACCTGTTTGTTTATTTGTAACTAATATCTTAGTGATTATATAGTGATTAGGTCCTTTTTCCAGGTAAACATAATAATTTGTTAATTACTTTCAGTAGAATGTTATTGCAAATATAGTGATTAAAAAGATTCACTTCCTTATTTTATATTTTCTATTTGTATTATGACTCATTTCTAGATTAGTTCATACTGATGTTAATTTGTCCATAATTTGTCATCTTCCCTAAGGATAAACAAGATGGAATGCTGATCCTTCAGTGATGCTACAGCCAGGGTTCATTTCAGATCCTCAATTTTAAAATGGCATATGTACGAGTCAATCTCCACTGATGTTACCCAAATCAGGAATGAAAGGCAGATGCAGACTATACCTCTAGCCACTACATAGACCCAACCCAGCAAATAGAGATTTGAAGAGAAGAATATATGCATAATTATACCTGTGACATTGATTTGCAGGCCTGATTTGTTCCTGGAATGTGATAATATGAACCAAACAACAAACAAATAAACAAATCAAAACCCCTGCCGAGATGAAGCCAAAAAAGTGTAGTGCTATGGAGAACACAGATGTTAGAAACCTTCCAGCATTATTTGAGAACAGAGCTGGGTCTCTGGTTGTTGAAATGATTAAAAGTCTCCCTTTTTGGTGATTTGGAAAGGCATCTGAGGTGCTTGGAGCAGGCTGCTTTGCGGCTTGCAGAAGAGATGGGTGTACAATTATTTACTGTGATAATCCGTGGACTGGGATCTCTTTGAGCAATTAAACCACATTCATTTTTAACAAGAAGTATGGGGCTGTTTCTTCTTAGCTTAAGTACATTCATATAGGCTTAATTTTTTCTGATTAGCTACCCATTTATGGTGCCGAATTTGTTGAGGTTTCTTGTTATTTTGCAAAATACTACAAGGCAGAGATGGGCCTTGTTTATTTCTGGGTCACTTGGTCTAGTATATTGAACTACTCGAAGAGGGTGCTAAAACATATTTGGGCTGATCTATTTAATATTTTGTTTGTGGAGGATTTTGATTCAAGAATCAGGAGTCAAAATATGAAGATCATTTATCATAAGTTGTTAGTCTACTTAGCTTCCCTGTGCTTTATTTTATTAGTCTCTTTTATCTTATTTACTGTCCTTTACTGCCATTTGGGATGTTTTCTCTTCTTACTCCTACTATTTTCTCCTTTCTGAAAGTAGAAGTAAGGACTATTGGAGAGTTGTCTCTGTGCAGTTTAGTCCTTGGGTGCAGTCTTTTTCATTTATGTGACCAAATCTTAGAGAATCTTTAAAAGGAGTCCCACACCGAGGTTGGCCAATACTGGACTAGCATTCCTCCTACTTGATAAAGCATGCTGATGTTCATTTCCTGAAGTGTATAGAAGACTACACTTTTTGGCAAACTATATCTCGATATGACCTAGAGACATTGCCTAAGGAAACTTTAGACTCTGCCATCAGATCTCTCTCAAAGTTTTAAAGCCTCCCTTTTGAGTAGTAGTGGTAGCAAACAATATAAAAGGTAAGTAATATGTGGGGGTCCACATGTCTACTATTGCATAGGTAACATCATCAGCCATTTAATCTTTACAATACTATGATACATATTATCTTTTACATTTTGACCATCAAAGTTATTTAACTTCTCCGAGCCACATAGTTGCATAGCCAAAGAGGACAGAAGTAGCTCTGAACTGGAGTTGGTCAGAATTTGCTTTCTCTATCATGTCTCTCTACCTTGAGATAATAAAAGTATCAGATCATATTCATATTCATACTATTTGATCACTGCAAATTTGCATCAATGCTTTTCCCCAAGATCCCTTGCCCTTTTTCTCCCCGGGGATAAGATATTCAGGGGGAAATGACAGAAACTTACAGATTTTGGGTTAGGAATAGAAATTTTTTTTTTTAGATGGTGTATTGTGATTGCCTCTGGCAGAATTCTAGACTCTCTCAAACTGGATTTTCAATGGCTTTGGGAGACAGTGGTTCTCCAACTTTAGTGTGTATGAAAATCACCAGAGCAGATTTCCTTTTGTTGGCCTCATCTTTGGAGACTATGGTTTGGTAAATCTGTAGCAGGTTCTGGAATGAATTTTGGTGACAAAAACCTCAAGGAAGATGATGAGGAAGGCCCTTCACATTCCTTGAGGATAGAGATTGTGGTTTCTCAAAATCTGTATAGTTTGCTTAAACATATGATTTTGCAAGGCAATTTGCCCATATTTCTGAAATAACCAATTTTCTAAATATTAACAATTATGAAATAATGATTCCATCATAGATGGGTTTCTAGGAATCACTATGGAGGCAATAAAAGATAGTTAGGAAAGAACTGATTCGCACCACCGAGAGGTGGCCTGTCCAAGGCAGTCACTCTCTGTAATCAAGCATTTTACCAGAGAATTTTTTTTTAAGAATTGAGGATTTAAAAACTGTGTATGTAGGTGTGTGTTAGGGAAGTAGGGAGTGGTATGTGTTATAGCTATTACATCAATTTACAAAAGCAAACATAAAAGAAACTCAAAATTGCATTCTTTTTTTATAGAAAGAAAAAACTGAAAGGAATGTATTTTATCAAGACAGCCAGTTATATTTAAAATTGACCACCATAAGTCAAAGACACGTGCTAAGGCGAGATTTTTGGAGGGTGGAAATTTATATCCATAAGATACTCATAGTACCTATCTCAGGATCTCTTTCACAATTTGAGTTGCTGGAAGAGTCTTTTATAAAATGGTTTACCAAAGGTTATGAAGCAATAGAATACACTGTTTAATAAAAGCAAGAAATGAAATATATGAGCACTGGTCTTCAATCTGAATCTATAAATGATTGGCAAGTGAGCATTCCTCTTATGTAAGAACCTTTATTTTATAATTTCTGTTGGTATTACAATTTCCTAAAGGTCATCTCAAGGATACCAGGAATGGTAATATAACTTGATGTAGTCCTGGTAATGAAGCATGAACTTGTGGAAGAAAATTTAGAAGTTCCACATTATCATGTTCGATAACTGAAGAGAAGAGGGCGGAGGGGGAATGTCTTTGAGTGTGTGTGTGTGTGTGTGTGTGTGTGTGTGTGTGTGTGTGTGTGTGTATAACTTTTCTTATTTGAAGAAGAAATTTAGGAAGGGGGTAGGTAGATGGGGTTAAAGGGGTCAAATATGTGGTGATAGAAATCTAACTATGGACAGTAAACACACAATGCAATCAATATATATATGCACCTTACTGTTGAATTATAAACCTGAAACTTACTGGCTTTTGTTAACCAATGTCACCATAATAAAAATAAATAAAAAATGAGAAGAAATTTAAACCATATTAGAGCATATATTTTTCCACATACAAAAAAAAAAATGATGAAACACTTCATTGCTCTGTTGGAAATGGCAAGGAGAGGAAGAGTCTATGGGTGGCCTGGGTGGGAGTGTAATTCTACTTTGCTATGGGTTTAGAATAGTAATTGTCACCTAAGCAGTAAAACACTCAGACAAGAATAACCAGACAAGGGGTAATTCTAAAAAATCCAGTCATCTGAGGAAATTCAAAGGGGAATATGAGTACCAGGAACCTGGGACATGGAGAAGATAGAAAACACATTCGATTGGAAGCAAATTAGTGGGTAGAGGGAAACAGTGGTTCAGAGCAATAGCCTTTTAGAATTTGAATTTGTGCCTTGCTTTTATGAGGTGGTTGGGTAATAATGTACAGGAAAATGGCTCTAACATAAAAGACTATACCATAACATAAAGGGCAGATTAGACAGGCACTAATTAGTAACTTCTCATTCTCTACCTCTAATTTTATCCATGTTGATTTGTGAAAAGGAGACCTGTATCATAGAAGAAGCAGGTAATGGATCCTTTGTTGGCACTACTATCCTGATTAATGCTAAATTAACAGGAAAGCAAATCGGGTTCTAGAAACATCACCACTGGAGCCTGCCAGTGGTGGGTTTCTGGGCACATCACCTCAGGACCAAGTTGAACCACACCAATGAAAAGGCAGTACATACTCATTGGTGCCTATAGATACTGAAGTAGAATCACCTGGTAATTATTTACATACTATATGAAATATAATCTATCTAAAGGGTCCTCTTTAGTATGTTATGCTGGTTACTTGCATGGAGGAGGGGAAAAGCTAAGGTTCATTCATACGGGTTGGGCTCCTTTTGCCTTCCTAGTACTTTAATCCATGACTGTGCACATCCCCTTCAGTGATACTGCATCATCAAAGGTAACTAACCACCTGTGATTCTGGGGGTTATGACCAAAGAGCTGTTATCTGTGTCAATTAGTGAGAAAAAGAAAAGAAGCAGAAACAAGTACACATGCTGCTCATGTTCCATATTGTTACTTTTCCATTCTTTCTCCCGTCTTATATTTTAAATGAAGAACTCTGTTCTCTCAGCCAATATAGAGTAGAACTAGAATTCTGGTTGATAGTGACATCCAACTGAGATGAGTGTTTTGTAATGAAGGCCCTGAATCCACTCTGACTTAGTTTGAGTGTCTGAAATAATGCTAGGCTGTGCTACGTGTAGGCACATGGGAGTCAATCCTGGGAAAGTAGCTCACTGAGGCAAAAAAGAGAGATTGTTAGCTGAATCTGACAATTACTTACTCAGTCAGAAAAATAAATGATGAAAGATCGTTTAAAGGCAAACATGCTAGGTGCTTGCTGACAACAGATAACCCAGCACTTGATACAACTTTCTTCATATATACGGCAGGATATTTATAGGTTTAGTGCTGAAAGCTATCTGACATAACATTCCTCCTGAGGAATGTTTTGTTCTGATGAAATTTGGGATACACTGAATTAATGTCATGGATAACCAGGTAAAATGGATAACCTGTGAATCTGAGAAGTGACTAAAAGACACTATCAATACTCATTCTCTTAAAGACCTGATCTGGAGAAGATTCAGTGCTTGTTATGTGTTCTTCTTCTGGCCTATGGTTGCCCAACTAGGAAGAAATTGGCGAGGAAGAAAAAAATGTACACTTTAGTAACTTAGAAAAAGGTCTAGATTTCAAATTGCCACAAAATCAGATGCCTATGGAGAGAAAAGCAAAAATGACAGGAATCCCCTTGCTTCACTGAAACAAAAAGAGCTCCCCTTCTAATGGTTAGATGGGCTGACCTGGGGTGTGTGTGGGATTATCTAGCAAGGTGTGGAAGTCACTGTCACTTTGAGGCAAGACATCTTTGCCACCACACAGGTAAAATATATAGTTCTTGAAAATTAAAGATGGCGTATCTTTGTCTAGAGTGCCTCAGAGGATTTCTTTATTGTTTGGGTAGCTGTGCTATATAAATGGCTCTTGTTGATAGTGGATATGAGACTCTTATCTGCTTTCACTGTTTCATAAAACATCTTTGTAGAAAACAGATAATGAGCCCCCAAAGATGGCCAATTCTAACTCTAGAATATGTGAATGTGTTACCTTACATGGAAAAAGGGGCTTTGCAGATGTGGTGAAAGTTATGGACCTTGAGATGGGAGATTATTCTGGTGAGCCCATTCTAATACACGAGTCCTTAAAAGCAAAGAATATTGCTGTAGTCAGAGGTAGATACCATGAAGGAATAAAGGTCAGAAAGATGAAACGTTGCTGGCTTTGAAGATGGAGGAAGACAAGGAATGTAGGCACCCTCTAGAAGTTGGAAAAGGCAAGAAAACTGTCTCTCCTAGATTTTTCAGGAAGGAATTCAGCCCTGCTGACACCTTGGTTTTATACTACTAATAATCATGTCACATTTCTGACCTACTGAACTATATGATGACAAATTTGTGTTGTTTTAAACCACTAGTATGTGGTCATTTGTTATAGCAGCAATAGGAATCTCATACAATCTGGATATAGACAAATCTCCAATCCACGTTTCTAGTATTCTGGTTGTACTCACTCTTTTCTCACTTTCTTCTTCATTATAGAATATCAAACTATAGTTATCTCTTAGCAACTTTTATATTAAACAGGTTAATATAATCATCCTGAGTCTGAGATATGAGGTCTCATGATTCAGCCTGATAAATAGGACAAGTGATGACAGGCAAAAAGCTATCTCCTATCACCTCCTAACACCATATTTTGCTGTAGCCCACTAGAAAAAAAGCAAATTTTGAATTCAAAGAGAGTCCCTCTGGCTGTGTTACTCACTTCCTGCATTATATGAGTCATTATTTAATATGTGAGAAACCCCATTTTATTATCTGCAAAAGTAAGTAATAATATCTGCTTTTCAGGATAGTCATGAAGATTAAATGAGATAACATATGCAAAGTACATAGCAGGGAGTTCTGTACATATTGTCTTATACATAATAGGTTGTGACTATTATGAAACAATAGCAGCTATGAAGCAGAAGCTAGGAAAAATGACCTGGACACTGAGGCAGAATTCTAGATATATAGCTAGATGGCAAGACA
Organism: Pteropus alecto; assembly: GCF_000325575.1. NCBI lineage: Eukaryota > Metazoa > Chordata > Mammalia > Chiroptera > Pteropodidae > Pteropus > Pteropus alecto. The sequence continues at coordinate 2,174,632 of NW_006431043.1, read as the reverse complement.
CAGTTTCTAAGAAGAGCACTCTTTTCAAGCCACAATTTAGTCCTACGCTTGGCATTGATCATTGGGCAGAATCTAGTGTGAGGCAATGGGTTCTGACCAGGTGAGTGAGACAGACTACTGAAAAAGCTATGCTATGATTCCTGGAGACGCAGGCAAGCAGAGGGTTGTCATCAGGAAAGCAATCCATAAAGTAGCACCACCATCAAAACACAAGGAGAAGGAAGGGCTCTGTCCATAAGGAATTATGATAACTGGATAACTGGAAAGGTGGAAGAGGCTTCCTGTGAAGTGAAATACATGAAGTCTGTTGGGGCTGTGACTCGGGAGACTTTAGGAGGGAGAGTAGATTTATTAGTTTGGCATATATATCCCATATCCTGTAAGTAATGTTAAGCCTTCCACTGAATAGGAGGGGCCTAGGTACCCTCAGCCTCAATCAGGATCCTTTAGGTGAGACCATCTTTACCACCTGGATATGGGAAGCTGGGAGACTCCAAAGCAGAAGAAATAATGCAGACAATGAAAATAATCATTTAAAAATTCTTATTTACCTCCTCATACACTTTCTCTCTTATTTATCAATCTCTCTATCATGGGGAATAGTCCTTGACTTTGAATGATGTTTTATGCTACTCTATCTTTTGCTCACATTATCCAATCTACTACTGAGTCATGTCCATTCAACATGTTGAATATCTTCAGCCAATACTTTTCCAGAATTAATCCTGACTGGCTATCTTCTAAGGCAGCTTCCCTGAGTAGCTGTCATCTTGCCACTCACTCCTTCTTGATGTCACTACAGTCTCATTCCCACATTAGTTTTCTAACAGATTTTGATAATGAAGCCAAAGGAGCCACACTAATCTACTTTTTATTGTATTTAGGGAAATCTGCCTTCTATCCTAATTTTCCATTTCTGTCTATGCAGCTTCTTCTAGATGATGCCAAGGAAGGCCTCTTGTTCTAATTTTTTCAAGTTCAGCTAACCCAGCAATTCTCAAATGGTTCATAGTAATTGAAAGATAATGTATAATGCTCACTCTGGTTACCCACAAAATAGCAGTTGCTATTGTACCCCTCCTTGTAGTCAAACAAATTTTACAACAGGGAAGATATTATAGCAAGAAGCTCATGTCACTACCCTAATTCTTGCTTAAAACAGCTTGATTCTATTTGAGAGTTTTATGTCAAGACTCTTAGCTTCTACTGAGGCTTATGACACACAAGGCTTGGCTTAGTACTCCTTGTCCCAGCCCAGCTTATGAAGTTGCATCTGGTGACCTCAATTTTGCTGCTTATGGACAGCACTAATCATCACTGGGGTTTCTTACAAGAAGCTTAGGGACAGTGACTCCCCTTCTTGAAGTCTCCCTACAATAAGAAGTGGGGACATGGGTCCCTCGATGTCCTAAACTGCGATATATATTCGACATACCACAACATTAAAATGCCAAGGATATTTTTGGTTGCACATTAATCTCATGGCTATCAAACAATGGGCACTGATGTATTCTAAATGTGCTTTAAAATTTTGAAATGTATTTTATTACTTAACATTGTTTGGTCACACTATAATTACTACTTTAAAATTCTAGGAGATATAAACCTTTGGGTGCTGGTACACACAGTGAGAAAACATTATATTAGAAGATGGTTTTCAGTAGCTTCTTTGTCTGGTCCATTCTCTACCTAAGGTGGTGCTCATTTCATGCTTTCCAAATTAATTGTGTATCTAAAGAGGAAAGTATAAGGAGGAAATAGAGAGGGTCTATTTGGGAAATCTGAAATTCTAACAGGTTGAGTAGAAACCTAACCCATATTTTACCATCTAGTATGCTGGATGTTGAAAAGGATGGAAACAAGGTATGCAATCACCTCTCCACACTGCCTCCCTCATAATTTTGCCCATTGAGAACCTGGAATTTCTAGTTAAGCATTCCTTTAGCTTGATGTTTACAGAAACTCAGATTAAGACATGAATATGTTTCCAGGAAATGTACATCATTAGTGATTTGCTGCTATATCTATATACAATAATTTTTCCAATTGGTTTTCTGGCCCCGAATTGAACTCCAAACAAGAGTTCAAAAGGTGAAAGTCAAAAGGTGAAATTTCTGGTGTCTGTTTATTGGATGGTTGATCTAGTCATTAATTCATTGATTTAATTGTTCAAACAACTAAGACCATATGAGTGCCAACTATGTGCCAGGCATTATGCTAAGCATTAGAACAGGGGGCCAAGCAAAAAATAATAACATCTAGGATTTATTATTGCAAGTTTCTCCTCCATGCATAGGGTTGCCCACTGAGTACAATGAAGTTTGAGGCACTGACAGGAAGAAAGAGTTGCCAAAAAAACTGGTGGAATAAAATTAGAAGTAGCAAATTTGACCAATTTCTTTTTTTTTAATTTCACAAGATCTCCTGAGGAATCATTCTGGGTTGAGTAGTTTCAAGATGCTTAAACTTTAGAATCGGGAGTCATATTGCCTTTTTATAATCCAGCTTATTCACAGTCAAATTAAATAAAATAAAAATTAAACTTCCATGTGATATTATAGTTCAGCTTAGGAGACAGTAACTAGTTCATTCAAATCAAAAGTGATAGGATTACCCTTTGAGGAACTTTACTAGGAAAGAAAAACAGTAGGTCACTAAGGATTTACTACTTTGTAATAATTTCACTAACCATTTGTCTATTCATGGCCAGCCACAGTCCACCCTGAATAATAATTCAAAACTAACTTATAGTATTTGTGCCACCAGAAGTCATTCCACTATATAAAGTTCAAAAATCTAATAAGCTGTCTTAGTTAGGTATTCGATTTCTTAAACAACACCTAAATTACAAAATCTCCATGTCTTGAATAGGCCTTAGTGATGATTTAGAATTGTATGAATGGTTCTCTTCAGGAGTTTGATGGTGACCTACAACACTGTGGAGAGATGATGGGTAAATATTGAATTGAGAGGAGACTACATTATCTTTAAAAGTCAAAGTACATTGTTTACTCTCTCAGAGTTTCGACTTTCAATTATTATCTCAAGGAAGTTCTGGGTGCACACATACGTTCTCTAAAAGTTTATTTTTATGTTTGTTATTTGGTATTAAAAATGCGGTTTTCATTTAAAAATACACACACACACACACACACACACACACACACACACACACAGAAAAATGGGTTCCAAAGTCAGGAACAAAAGTTTAGTTTTTTATTCAATAATGTTAAATGAAATATATACAATTTCAAGGCTGTTACAGTTTTCTTTCTTTGCCGATATATTTTATACTGTGAATGTGGTAAATGAAGGGCATGGGAATTATTTTCACACCGCTCCAGGCTCCGATCCCAAGTGTGATAGTAAATGTCTGGGTGATCCTGGGCAAGTTACTTTAGGACATTCTAACAATATCTACCTTAAAGGATTGTTGGGAGAATTCAAAACAATGGTGAATATAAAGCACTTAGTATATTGCACAATGCATAAAAAGTAATCAGTAATTGATGGTGGTGGCTGATATTATTTTTAATAGCTACTATCACACACATTTTCTCTATCAATAATCCTGGGAGCACAAACTATTGCAATGATCAGAATAAGGCTGTCACCTAAAGCAGTGGTCAGAGCTCAGGCTTCTGTTGCAGAGGCGTCAAGAAGCCTGGATCCCTTTTTAAGTGATAGTTCATTTGTGAGGGCCTTTCATTAGTTAGAAATTCTTTCCTCACATTTGTCTACTGAACATAGCCATTAGTAAAGTGTTTATAACACTGCATCAACATCAGTGATAATGCTGGTAACAGTAAGCCTAAAAGAATATAATATGCCATTTGTTGCATACCTATCTTGTGTCAGATATCTTCGAAGGTACTTTATATGCATTTTCCCTCATTTTATTCTTGCAGCACAGAAGATTTCACTTCCTTCCAATCTGCTCAAATGTCTCTTTACCATAAAGGCTGTGCTTGATTCTTAATATATTTTTTATAATTCCCTCTTGCCCCTTATCCGGCCTTTTTTTTCATGGTCCTCATCATCCCCAGATACAATACAACATAATTGCCAGCGGTCTTTTCTGTCTTCTGTGGCTAGATGGGGGCAATGTACTTGTTCAGGGTTGTTTCTTCAGTTCTGGAACTGTGCCAGTCATATATATACAGTCAATAAATATTTGTTGAATGAATGAATGAGTAATCCTATAAGGTAAGATTTTATTAGTCACATTTGAGGAATATCAAACTGAAACTCAAATAAATCAGGTAATTTTCCAGGGTGTTATCTCACCCAACTGAGCTGGTAAGTGATACAGCTAACAATTGAACTCAAATCTAAGTTCGAAGCAGAGTGCTCTCCATTAATTCTGGCCTAAATTTATACTCATTCTAGGTCTACTATAGATTGGAGACATTGTGCCATCAAGATATCAGTTTTAAAATATATTCTAAGCTCATATAATATGTTGAAATTGAAATGACAACTACATGAACAGAAATAACCCCAAAGCAAACACAAACATCTTCTGAGCACCTATTTGATATGTAACATTATGTTGGGGATGAGATTTCTTAATTTTACTCAATAGTGAGATTATATAAATATGAGCATTTCGCTTTCAATGATTTTGCTTTTATTCAAGCAAAATAAGGACAGCTTAAAAGGATATCTTTAACTTTCCCAGTATTGTTTATGTGCACAATATTTAAAGCCAGATCACTCTTGCTCTAGAGTACTTCTTTCTAGACAATATACAATTTATACCACCAAATAAGGCAAATTGACTATTTCTCACAAGTTATTATTTCCCTAGGAAACTGCTACCAAGAACGTAAACATGAAATCATTTCCTCTTCACTTGTTTGCTTTTATAGAATTCTTGTGCTTCTATTTTGCTCTGCATGGAACTTTCACATGGAACACTACAGGGATGTTACAGACCAGTTTAGTAATGTTGTTTGGGGTCCTGTGACATAGGCCTCCTGTGTTCTAAGAGGTTGAAGATAATCAAACAGCATTTTCCCAAGTGTTTTTGAAGAGCACTGGTTGTGGGAAATGCTTCACAAAGACTCAAACAAGAATAGGAGTGGGGCGCAAGGCAGTATTGTGATCTGACCAAAGGTGGTCTTGTCTTGCATAATTATTATGTTATTTTCTTATAGATATTCATAACTGCCACGGGCTAGAGGTGGAGAAGCGTTTGCCTTTTCCTCTAGGAGCTTTGCTCCTAGATTTTAATGTGGGCAAATTTCAGAGTAAATTCTTTTTTCGACATTTATTAACAAGCAAGCACAAAACAGCCAGTCAAGTCTATGAAGTCACAAATTTCTTTTAAAGTGATCCAAAATCATTTTGTATAAAAATTTCACCTGAGGCAAATAAGATAATATTAGAGAAAGAATTTAGCTAATTAGACTAGTAGGAGCCAGGCAATCAAGAAGCTTTCAGGATTATAGAACACCATTTCTCACACTAAAGGATGAAGTCTTACTAGATTTGTATACCCTGTTCGTACAGGGGTAGGGAGTGTCTCTACAATATTTTAACCAGTAACACATGAGAAAATCACTAATTACCCCAATAAAAATTCTAACATTCTGCTGTTAATGCTAATTAACAAACCATTCTAATAACCTATTCTAACAACAGTATGTGAAATAGCAAAACCTCTGGCATAGCTCTGAGGAGAGAGCTAAAGGGCTTGTAGGGACCATTTTTGGGAACTATTACTCTAAGGGCAACATACCACCTATACAGTTTAGCATAAACTAAGTAGTACATACAGCCTGACATGTTGTCAACACTCAAGTATTTTAAATTACAGACATTCTAACAGGTGGGGAAGTCAAATTCATTTGAGGAGCAATGCATACTTTATCCTTCTTCTTGAAGATTCCCTGAAGCATAATAGCATATAAAAGGCTTTGAGATACACAGCAAAGAAACTTGCTTAACTTTGTTCATCTCTAAGAACTCTCAAACTTACTTGGTAAGAAAATAATACTTACACCGAATACTATTCATACTATTCATATTTTAAAGCAATAGATCTCAAAGTGTGGTCCCTAGAACAGCAGTATTGGCATAATCTGGAAACTTACTAGAAATGTAAATTCTTAAGTCCCACCTCAGATTCACTGAATTAGTAGCTCTATGTGTGGAGCCCAGAAGTCTGTGTTTTAACAAGTCCTTCAAGTAATTCTCATGCATGCATACTAAAGTATGAGAACCAGCACCTTGAAAAACAAAATTTAGGGACCTTACTGCATAGGCTTGATCTAGAAGAGTATTTTCTTCATTTATCCAGATAAAATTTTCTGTAATGGGGGATCCATTCCATAGCCTATGAAGGTCCTATCTGACTTGTAAGTCCTAATATTAATCCTTGTAATCATATTTATGTTTAACCAGTCTTATTTGATGGGGGGAGTGCAATAGACATGTAGGTAGTGGCATATGTAATTTACTTCTGGCCTGTGGTCCAAGACAGTGAGGTAAGAAAAGAGGTCCCAATCTAATTAACTTTCTAATTAAAGGAACATAGTCGCTTTCTAATTACACTTACAAAGAATAAAACGTAGCCCATAATTAGAAAGTTACTCTGCTCTATTTAAAATTTGCATTGTGTCAGCTATTCCATCATCATTATTATTGTTAAACATTTATTCTGAAATGCAGAATCTATTTTCAAAGTGCCTCAAAAAATATTTTATTTATCTCTCACATTGAAATTGCAAAATAGGTCAGTATTTCACAGGCTGGTACAATGAGATGCAGAAAGTTTATAGCATTCGCGCTATATATCATTAACAGAGTTGAGATTTGAGTTCATGGTCTTTTGTGACTATATTTTTTACCCTCAGTTCAGTGGGTAATGTTTCTTCTCTTACTATTTTTTCTCTCTTTTTTTTGGGTGTGGGGGAGTGGGGGATGCCAAGACTGTTTTCAGTATCCATATGTAACCATGGCAATCACCTGGATGCATATCTGCCTTAAAGAGCACTAAACTATTAGAATCAGTTGTCTGGAGAGTCTATCAGAATACAACGGGTCTGTCACAGCACGCTTGCAGTTTCTCATTTTGATCTCACCAAACACGTGCAAACATGCAGCCAATAATAAATGTCTACCAACAGATATTGTTTCTAACATGCTCTGCTTCTGCTTGAGAAACCATTTATACTTTCAATAAGATACAAAGATGCTTTATGAAAAAAAAAAACACAAAAATTAGGCTGCCTTTTTGTTTTACAACACAAAGTTGAAATTAAACGTGTTATTTTTCACCAAAATATTGTTTCCCATTACTGAAGAGAAGTGATGGGCCTGAGGGTCTCATGCATTACAAATCTCATGTGCTTTAGATAGCTAGTAAATCACTTGCATTCTGCCTATAGTACTTTCTGCCTAGCTCAGCGTTATTGCTTATAGCTGAATATGACCTAAATCATCCATCATGTTTTTATAACCAACTGTTGCTTTCTTTCTTGTGCACCAAGGAACTGGCACACTTTCAGAATGAGAATAAGTGAGGGTGCCTTTACACACCCAAAAGTACCATGTAAGCAATAAACAGTACATGAATTTTATGAGAGGAAAAATATAATATTTTTACTGATATCAAGAGCTAAGGGCTTTTGAAATCATTCACCACATACCAACCTCTCACCTGACTTTCCATATTACTATCTTCTCAAATGCTTAGATCATGTAATGTGTCTTTCACTGAGTGTATATTTATAAGTGAACCGAGACTGAACATTTTAGATGTAGGCTAGAAGAAATATCATGTCAAGAATATAATGGCTAGGGAATGTTTTTCCCCTCACTACATTTCTTCAGCATCAATTAAAAATGCTATAGCAAATGATAATTTTTGAGATCATTGAATACAGCCCTCTCATTTTAACTGGTAAAAATATGAGGCCCTCCTTGCTTATTTTGGCTGCTATATTACCATGATCAGCTGGTTAGGTTACACTAGCTGAAGGTGATATATCTACCTCCTCTCAAATTCTTTTTTAAAGTCTTCCTTGGCATCTCCTTTCCAGATCTGTTGGGGCATGGTACTCCACTGCGGCTGCATTTTAGAATTGCCTGAGTTTATTAAAATACAAATGCCCAAGTTATACCCCAGAGATTTAATTGTGCTGGGTGGAGCTCAAGAATAGAGATTTTTAAAAGCTCCCACGGATGATTTGCATATTGATAATCTCTTCCTAGAATGAAGAAAAAGGAGAGGAAAAGGGAAAAAAGCCCCTTCATTGTACAATATTTCTTGTCCTTATTTTCTCAAGTCCTCAATATTTGAGCATAACATTCTTTTTTATTCACTTAGAGAAATGGTTATTTTTTTACTCTTAAAGAAAAAACAGTACTTTCCAGAATTTATTTTCATCCATTGTCACCTAAAAAGTGCAGCATTTGGGTCCACATTAACTCCTGAGCTCTCTAGAGGCCTTTGATGAAGTGTCATTTTGAAAAGCTTTAATCTTTTTTAAAAGACTTTATTTTTAAGTGCAGTTTTAGATCCACAGCATAAAGAAGGTACAGAGATTTCTCATATACCCCTTACTCCCACATAAAAGCTTTAATTTTTAACCACAGTTCATTATTTTCACCTCTTCCTACTCCTCTTCTTTTTTTTAAAAAATTAAATTTATCAGGGTGACATTGGTTAATAAAATTATATAGATTTTAAGTATACAATTTGATAATATATCATTTGTATACCTATTCTTCTTTATACTCCTTTCTTCTACAATATATTCGGACAGAAATTTAGAAAGAGTTTTCAAAAGAGATTTCTAAAGGCAAGTAAAAGAAAGAGACTCAGCGATTTTATCAAGTTATGTCACTTAATTCTCTATGACTGGTTTGTACAACCTACATCATCTGCAGCTAGAGTATTATAGTAATTTATATGTTTTATTTATATTACTAAATTATAACCTCTTTTGGAATAAGACCAACAGATTGTGCTTTGTGTTACTTTACATATCACTGTTCCTGGTAAGTTCTTAAGTAATGCCTACTTAGGGCTGACTTGGCAGGTTGACTTGACATAAAATGACATTCATACTAGCTTTTGTGAGGGATCTTTGATCATAATTGATAAATGGTTCTCAATATATTATAATAATTATAATATACAAAATCAAAGTTTTTCAATTTTCTTTGTTAGAATTCTAATTCAAAAAACAGCTCAATATCAAGATTTCCACCTATCTTGTACCATTTTTCAGTCCTCACCCCTCATATACTGATACTCTCATTTATGCTTATTTTTAGAAAAGGTCTTTAATTCAACTCCCAAAGCTATAAGAAATGTATCAAATGATACAGATAATTATACACCATGAGCAAGTAGGAATTATACCAGGTATGTAAAGCTGGTTCAACAATTGAAAATCAATTAATGTAATCCATCACATTAACAGGCTAAACAAATCACATGGTTATATCAATAAATGCAGAAAAAACATTTGACAAAATTCAGTACCCATTTATGATTAAAAAAAAAAAACCCACTCAGTAAGCTAGAAATTAAGGGGAACTTCTCCATTTTGATAAAGAACATTTACAAAATCCTACAGCTAACATCATACTTGATGGAGTAAAACTCAAAGCTTTCCCAATAAAATCAGAACAAGACAAGGATATCTCCTCTCATAACTGCTTTTCAACATAGTACTAGAAGTTCTAGCTAATGCAATAAGTCAAGAAAAGGAAATAAAATATATACATATTTGGAAGAAAGAAATAAAACTATCTTTGTTCACAAGTAATGACTGTTTATGTAGAAAATATGAAAGAATTGACAAAAAAGTCCTGGAACTAAAAAGTGATTATAGAAAGGTTGAAGGATGCAAGAGTAATCCACAAAAGCCAATTGCTTGCCTATATACCAGTAACGGACAAGTGGAATCTGAAATTAAAAACAATATCATTTATATCAGTAGCCACAAAAATGGAATTCTTAGGTGTAAATTTAACAAAATATGTAAAAGACCCATAGGAAGAAAACTACAAAACTCTGATGAAAGCAATCTAAGAACTAAATAAATAGAGAGATATCCCATGTTCATGAATAGGAAGGTGCGATACTGTCGAGATATTAGTTCTTCACAACTTAATCTATAGATTCAATAAAATCCCAATCAGAATTCCAGCAAGTTATTCTGTGGATATCAACAAAGATATTCTAATATTTACATATGTAGAGACAAAAGACCCAGATTAGACAATGCAATATTGATGGAGAACAAAGTTGGAAGACTGACATTATCTGACATTAAGATTTACTATATAGCTACAGTAATTGAGACATTATCTACTAGGGAAAGGGTAGAAATAGATCAATGGAACAGAAAAGAGAACCTGGAAATAGACCCATGTAAGTATAGTCAACTGATCTTACACAAAGGAGAAAAGGCAGCACAATGCAGCAAAAATAGTCTTTTCAAAAAACAGTGCTGTAACAACTAGACATCTACATGCAAAGAAAGAAAGAAAGAAAGAAAGAAAGAAAGAAAGAAAGAAAGAAAGAAAGAAAGAAAGAAAGAAAGAAAGAAAGAAAGAAAGGAAGGATGAAACTATAATGTTATATGTCAAGTGTACTTCAATTTTTAAATGAATCAATAAATAGATGAGGAAAAAAAAGAAAGGAAAGAGAAGGAAGGGAAGAGAAGAAAGGGAGGAAGAAAAGAAGGAAAGAAGGTAGGAAGGAAGGAAGGAAGGAAGGAAAGAAAGAAAGAATCTAGACACAGATGTTACACCCTTCACAAAATTACTCAAAAGGGATCATAGACTTAAATGTAAAACACAAAACTATAAAACTTCTAGAAGATAACATAGGAAAAAAAATGATTTTGGATTTGGCATTGACTTTTTAGATATAACATCAAAGGCTCAATCCTTGAAATAATGAATTGATGAGCTGGACTTAATTAAAATTAAAATTTTCTGTTCTGTGAAAAACACTGTCAAGAGAGTGAAAAGTCAAGTCAAAGACTGGGAAAAAAAATATTTGCAGAACATACATCTGATAAAAGACTGTTTTCCAAAATGTACAAAAAACTCTTAAAACTCAATAGTAAAAAAAAAAACTTGATTAAAAAATGGGCCAAAAACTTCAACAGACACTCACCAAAGTAGCTTACAGATGGCAAATAGATATATGAAAAGGTGCTCCACATGATATATCATCAGGGAAATACACTAAATACAATTAGATGTCACTACAGATCTATTAGAACGGACACATTTCAGAATAGTGGAGCAACAGGAACTCTCATTCATTGCTGGTGGAAATGCAAAATAGTACAGCCACTTTGGAAGTTTCTTACAGAACTAAATACACTTTTATGATATAATCCAGCAGTCACTCTCTTTGGTATTTACCTAAAGGAGTTATAAACTTATGCCCTCACAAAAACCTGCACGCAAATGTTTATAGCAGCTTTATTCATAATTGCCAAAACTTGGAAACAATCAAGATATCCTTCAGTAGGTGAATAGATAAATAAATGGTAGTAAAGCCAGACAATGGAATATCATTCCATGCTAAAAAAGCTATCAAGTCATGAAAAGACTTGGAGGGATCTTAAGTGCACATTACTAAGTGAAGAAAGCTACTTAGAAAAGGCTGCATACTGTATGATTCCAACTACATGACATTCTGAAAAAGAAAGAACTGTGGAGACAGTAAAAAGATCAGTGACTATCAGGGGTTAGATGGAAAGAGGGATGAATTGGCAAAGCACAGAGTATTTTTAGGGTAGTGAAGTTATTCTGTATGATACTATAATGGTGATATATATTATTATACATTTGTACAAACCCATAGAATCCAATAACACCAAGAGTAAAACTAATGTAAACTATGGAACTTGGATGATTTTGATGTGTTAATATAGGTTTATCGATTTTAACAAATATATCACTCTGTTGCAGAATGTTGATAATGGGGGAGACTATACACATGAGGGGACAGGGGTATATGGGAACTCTCTATATTTTCTGCCCAATTTTTCTGTGAACTTAAAAGTGCTCTAAAAATTAAAGAATTTTAAAAATGCATCTATTTAAAAAAAATGCATCAAGTGTATTTTAAATATAAATTTAGAAGATATTAAATGGCATTTTAATGTCTTTTTGAAGACTTTTTCTATGTAAGCATGTATTCGATTCAAACATTAGCATTTTATCAATTGTGTTTTATAGTAAAAACCAATGGCAATTAGACTCACTATGTATGGCATACCTTTACCTCTTTTAGAAACACTGTTCAAAAATTTTTAAAAGTGCAAGTATTTTATCTCAATTTTAAACATGTGTAATAAAAATCAATATAGGAAATATTTTCTTATGTGAAAATTTATATGGAAAGCTATATGAAAATCGTTAATGCTATCACAGCATCAGTGTCTAGATGTTTCTCATGCTAGTCTCAGGTGAAAGGAGAAAGATCACATTCAGAAGTCTTATAGGAGGAGAACGTTGAGTAATCTTTGGTGATCTCTATTGCAAGAGCAGAAAAGATGGGTAGAAAGTCTGCCATTTGTGACAACATGGATAGACCTCGAGACAATCATGCCAAGCGAAATAAGCCAGACAGAAAAAGTTGAAAATCACATGATATCACTTACATGTGGAACATAAACCTAAAAGCAACCAATGAACAGGACAAACAAACAGAAACTCATGGGCATGGATTATAGACTAGTGGTTACCAGAGGGTAGGGGGCTGGGAGGAGGTAGATGGGGTAAAGGGGGTCAAATATGTGGTGATAGAAAGAAATCTAACTATGGAAAGTGAACACACAGTGTAAATATAGCACCCTGGTGGAGAAAGAATGATTCTCATTCCCATTCCCAGATCCCAAAATTTCAGGGAAGCATTCTGTTTCACTCAGCTGAGCCAGGTTCCCAACCACAGTGAAATGGGGAAAAATGGTAAATAGGGGCTCTATGATATACTTTCATGAAAGTATTTCAGTAACTATGCAGGTTTAGTAGGAGAGAAATGGTATTCAAAAAAAAAAAAGAAGAAGAAGAAGAAGAAGAAGAAGAAGAAGAAGAAGAAACAGTTTTAAAAAGAAAGGAAAGACTGGATGGTGGATTGGTCATGGGAATGCAAGTGAAAAAGAGGGATCAGAGATGAATTCCAAAGTACTAATTTTGGTGACTATATGGTGTCACCAACTGAGAAAGAAAACACTGAAAGAGAAGGGACAGTTGAGTCCATGATCCTTTTAGCACCTCTAGATTGAGATGACAGCCAGAAATCTAGGCTAGAGGTGGAGTTTAGGGAGCCTTCAGTGCTTAGTTGGTGGTCAAAGCCATTCTAAAATGAGACTGCACAGAGAGAATTTAAAATGAGAAGAGAGGAGATCAAGCCTTGGGTAGCTCCAAGAGGTGAGTGGCAACTGTTTTGGTCAGAGTAGCACAAGTGTGCAGAAAACAAAGGTGGCTACTTCATGATAGTTTATAAAAGGAAAGAACTTTGGGAAGAATAGAGTGATTCATACTGTCAAATGCAGCAGGAGGTAATATGATTGAGGTGAAAAATATCTACTTAGGAGTGAGAACTTTTCAACTGAATCTTGATAGTTGAATTCAGACAGCTCTGGGCTGATGATCGAGTGTGATGTCATGCAGGGCTGGGACTAGGTTGAAGCAAACAACATGCCTAGGGAACAAAATTTAAGAAAGTACTCATTCTCAGGGTTGTGTAAATCTGAAGAGAATAGGTAGATAAAAATTGCCCAGGCAACATCCAAGTTCCGGGTTAAGCATTTATTATTGTAGAGGTTAGGAGGCACATAGATTTTAGGAACTCATTCGTGATGGAGAGTGGCTGTTGCTCCAGGGCAAAATGTCCAAGATCAAGTTTAGAAGAGGAACAAAAGAGTAACTGACCTAGGGCAATAGATCCTAGATCAAGTTTTCTTATGTTACAATGAGCCATATGAAATTGCCGGTATTTGGCCATTTCACACCTTTAGAGTGGCAATTTCATATGTTTCAATGTAATAAATGTGTGTGTAGGTGTGTGTGTGTGTGTGTGTGTGTGTGTGTGTGCGCTTTCCCTGCCAAGGCACATGTTGTCCCGGCATACCTAAATTGAAAAATAAAGGTTCAGAGGTACTAGCTGTGAATGTGAATGTGCGATAATCAAGTAATTCTTATCATGTGCAAAACATTTTATGGCATATTGTGTGATGTTTTTATCCATATGACCTTAGTGGTGCCTTTTCCAACTAGTTTGTAAATTCTTCTGTTGAATTTACAATAGGTATTCAATCGATTCTTGATAGATGGAAGATGAAGAAAGTATAAGAAGGTGTTCTCTATACCTAAAAGTTAATTTTCCTTGAAAGGCAGCAACAGTCTTTAGCATTTTTACATTGATAACACTTCATTTTAGCAATGGCTTGAATATAATATGATACATAGCTAGGTAGACAGCTAGATAGATAAATAGGTGGATGAATAAATGTAAATGAGGATGTAGAAATATGGCTTATATTATTATTGTTGTTGTTATTATTATGCATTTCATGATTTCAGTAGATTTTAAACCTTTGAGGAAGTTTTTCCTTTGCGCCATTTGAAATCTGAAAGCTAGTTTAAATTTAGACATACTTATTTTATTAAAACTCACTGCTTTTCTTATCAGTGAACTCATGTTATGCAATTTTCAGGCAAAATCATTTCAAGTGAAGCTGAGAGTGGCTCCAGATTCAAGTACTTAGTTCATTTTCTCTTTGCATAAAAATACCTCATTACAGAGATAGGTTTCTAATTTCCAGCTGTGGTTTTCAAGTCTTTTTTCAATAATTTTATGTTCGTATTGGGCCGAGCAAGCAATTTATATTAGTTCAAGTGGAGCTACTGAGATGCTTTGCTAACTGCTGCTAAAAGAAGAATTACATAGAATAATAAATATAGTGTAGTATATATGCATGTATATATAAATTTTATGAATTCATGTCTGTGATTACATAATTTACAAATTCACAAACTATCTATCTTGATAAATTACAGAATATCTAGGGCTGTTTCTAGTAGCAATTTACAATCCTTTAGGTGCAGTGGAAAAACAGAAAGAAATGTGTCTTAACATTAATTCCTCAGATACCCGAATTCAGCTACATGTACACAATTCCGTATTTGTAATTTGTAATTCCTAAAAGCTCTGCAAACTGAAAGTTGTCTTTTTATAGATTAGGGTGGCTGAATGGATAAGAAAACAAGACCCTTACATATGCTGCTTACAAGAGACTCACTACAGATAGAAAGACAGAAATAGACTGAAGGAAAGGGATGGAAAGATATTTCAAAACAAACAAACAAACAAACAAACAAAAAGCTTGGGTAGCAATATTTATACCAGACAAAGTAGACTTTAAAACAAAGGCTATAACAAGAGATAAAGAAGGAACCAGTAATCCCATTTATCAGTATTTACCCAGAGAAACCCAAAACACTACTTCAAAGGGACATTTTCATCCATATGTACATTGCAGCATTATTTACAATAGCCAAGACATGGAGGCAACCTGGGTGTCCATCAACAGATGAATAGATGAAGAAGAGGTGGTACATATTTGCAATGAAATATTAGTCATAAAAAGAATGAAATCTTGCCATCTGCAACAACATGGATGGACCTAGAGAGTATTATGCTAAGTGAAATGTCAGACAGAGAAAGACAAATGCCATATGATTTCACTTACATGTGGAATATAAAGAACAAAACAAACAAAACAGAAATAAACTCATTGATAGAGAAAACATTTTGATGGTTGTCAAATGGGAGGAGGGTTCATGGGGTGGATGAAAAAGGGGCAGGGATTAACAAATACAAATTAGTAGTTACAAAATAGTCATGGGGATATAAAGTATAGCATAAGGAATATAACCAATAATATTGTAATAAGTATGTATGGTGTCAGATGGGTACAGATTTATTGGGGTGATCAAGTCATAAGTTATATAAAAGTCTAATCACTGTGTTGTACACTTGAAACTAATATTGCATACCAACTGTAATTGAAAAATAAAAAAAATATTAAAAAGTTGTCTTTTTATAAATGTAACTCAAATGGTGGCAAAACTTTCCTTGAAATTGTTATATGGCTATTTATAGTCTTTATTTAGTCACTTAGAGTGAATATTTTATATTTTGCTGCAGAAATAGTACTCTAATTATAGGGTGTTACCCCTGAACTCACTTGGGATGGTATGCAATACAGGGGATAGATACACCATACTGTCTCACTACATTCTGAATAATTTTGAATTCTGAACCACATCTTGTCCTAGCCCCTTACTAGGGGCTGATGGACTTCATACTGCTCCCTTCTCTCTGTGAAGCACTCTTAAGATGTCTGAAAAGTAACCAGAGCATCAGGGACTCTTGGCTCTACCTCAAGACCCAAGAGAAAGGATTCAAAGGAGTAGCTTGGAATATGCTGACTAGTGTTTTTTAAAATCAAATCTTGGACACTTGAACATATATAGTTGTTGTTCTTCCAGCTTCATTGAGATATAATTAGTATATGACATTGTGTAAGTTTAAGGTGATGATTTGATTCACATACATATTGTGAAATGATTACTACAATAAGGTTAGTTAACACACCCATAACCTCACATTACATTTGTGTGTGTGTGTGTGTGTGTGTGTGTGTGTATGTGGAGATAACTTTTAGATCTATTCTCTTAACAACTTTCAAGTATATCATACTATATTGTTAATTATAGTCAATATAATATTAGATCCCCAGAATTTATTCATCTTATAGCTGGACTTTGTATCCTTTGACCAACATCTCCCCATTTTCTCCAACCCCCAACTCCTGACAATCACCATTCTACTCTCTATTTCTTTAGTTTACCTTTTATAGATTCCATACATAAGTGAGAACACACAGTATTTCCCTGTTTGACTTCCTTTGCTTAGCATAATGCCCTGAAGGTCAATCCATGTTGTCACACATACAGGATTTCCTCCTTTTTTTAATGGCTGGATTACACACACACACACACACACACACACACACATATCTATATATCTATATCTATATCTATTTCTATGTATATCTATATACAGTCACATCTTCTTTATCCATTTATCTGTTGATGGACACAGGTCATTTCCATGTGTCAGCTATTGTGAATAATGCTGCAATGAATCTGGGGGTGCAGATATCTTTTTGAGTTAGTGTTTTCATATTCTTCAAATAAAGACCCAGAAGTGCAATAGCTGGATCATATGATAGCTCTATTCTTAATTTTTTGAGGAACCTCCACACTGTTTTCCGGAGTGGCTGCAGCAATTTACCTTCTCATCAACAATGCACAAGGGTTATCTTTACTCTACAGCTACCTAGTTTTATATATATATATAAAATATATATATATGAAAGAACAATTTCTGATTCAGTGCCAGAATTCTTAACTTGGTATCCCAAGACTCTCAATTCATGGAATGGGTAAGCTTCCTAAAATATCTATGGAAATTGCACATATGTATCCATGTAGGTATACATATTTTTCTTTAGAGAGGATAAATAACTTTCATCAAATTCCGCAAGGGGCCCGTGACCCAAAAAAGACTGTAAGCTGCCTCTTAGGAGGTAGTGGCAGTAAGAAAATACCACCCATGGTGGAAAACTGAGAGATCCAGGTATAGTCTAAGGTAATTAAATGATAATAGCTATCCCTTTCTGAGCAATTATGTGGGGGCAAACATTGTACTATGTGCTTAATCTTCCATTTCACAGGGAGGCATAGATGAATAATATGGTGGCTGTAGAAATAATTTAATATCTTAACACTCGAGTATTCAAATGTGTGCTGAAAACACTAAAAATCTGGGCTAAGGAGATGATATTGCTTTAAAATCTCAGCTTTCACCCTCTTTCCACTCCCGCCCATTTCCAGTATTAGTTACACTTCTGAAAAAATGGCTTTAAAAACTTACATCTCAAGTAAAATACACATTGGATTTTGAAAACTTGGTACAAAAAAGATGCAAAATTATCTAATTGTTATTGACAATGATTAAATGTTGAAAATTTGGATGTGTTTAAATAAAATAATTAAAATAAAAAAACTTACATTTTAAGACTTCACTTTCTAATATCTTAGTATAAATAACTAATTCCAGTCAGAAAGTTGATGGATTGGCTTGTAGCCCCAGAATCTTTATAGATTCCCACTAAGTGTGATCTGAATAAAAAGGGAATATATTTAAAGCTATAAAAATTAATCAATTTCTTTCCTATCCTGTGTATGTATGAGCATAAATGTAGGTGCTATACTTGTGTGCAAATATACAAATACTATCCATGCTTCTGTGGGTGAATTCCAGTAGTTGTTTCCCATTTGTCTCATAAAAAATATAATGGCTGACGAATCTCATTGCGGAGAGAAATTCGATAGATGGAAATCCCCTATACTAATACTGTCTTCATGATTTAATGGTTTGGATACCAGTCCCCAAATTCCTCTCTATTTTTCTCTGGGCAAGGTGAAGGGTGCATTTAAATTGTTTCATTCATAGCCATGGGTGTCCTTTAGTGCACTAAGAGATATTTCAAAAAAAGAAGTATATAAACACCCGCGCAAAATAAATAGGTATTATAAATAAATAATACCTCTCTTTTAAAAAAATAGATACTATTTATTGCTTGATTATTTTGTGCCAGGCATTGTGCTAAAGTTTTATACACACCATTAATTTAATCATTACTATAATACCAGGAAAGTATTAATATTCCCATTGAATAAGTGAGAAAATTAATCTAATGGCAGAGAAGTAAGTCACTTCCCCAAAGTAACAGTTAGTTTAAAAGGAGAATTTAGGATTCAAACAAGGCCATAGGATTTCAGAACCAGACTTGCCCACAGTCCTGCCCTTGGGTGGCTTGTCAATTCTAATGACTAGGTGGAGTGATAGATACACTTCCAATATTTCTGTTCTTTGAATCAAGAAAGAATTAAAATTCTCCAATAATGAATTGTCAGAAACATAAGTGGAAAAAATAATTCCTTTTGCAACTGCAACAAAAAGAATGAAATACCTAGGAATAAATTTAACAAAATGTGTGCAGGACCTATATGATGAAAACTCTGACTCCATTAAAAGAAATTGAAGAAGATACAAAGAAATGGAAAGATATGCCATGTTCTTGGACTGGAAGAATCAACATAGTTAAAATGATGCTATTACCTAAAGCATGATACAGATTGAATGTAATCCTCATTGAAATCCCACTGGCATTTTTAAAACAAACAAATAGAACAAAAAATTATGAGATTCATGTGGACGCACAAAAGACCCCGAATTACCAATGCCATCCTGAGAAAAAAGAACAAGGCTGGAGGCATCACTCTGCTTGACTTCAAACTATACTACAAAATGACAATAATCAGAACAGCGTGGTATTGGCAGAAAAAACAGACACACAGACCAGTGGAACAGAATCGAGAGTCCAGAAGTAAACCCATGTTTATATAGGCAAATAATTTTTGACAAAAGAGTGAAAAACAAACAGTAGAGAAAGGAAAGCCTCTTCAATAAATGGCGCTGGGAAAACTGGAAAGCCACCTGCAAAAGAATGAAACTAGACTGTTGTCTATCACCACACACCAAAACTAATTCAAAATGGATTAAGGACCTGAATATAAGACCTGAAACAATAAAATGCATAGAAGAAAACATAGGAACTAAACTCAAGGACCTTGGACTTAAAAAGGATTTTATGAATTTGACCTCAAAGGCAAGAGAAGTAAAAGCAAAAATAAATGAATGGGACTACATCAAACTAAAAATCTCCTGCTCAGCAAAAGAAATTG
>NW_006431043.1:2145921-2154273 GCF_000325575.1 Pteropus alecto | reverse complement strand
ACATGGAAGCAACCAAAGTGTCCTGCGATAGATGATTGGCTAAAGAAGTTGCGGTACATATATACAATGGAAAATTACTCAGCCATAAGAAGAGGTGAAATACTGCCATTTGTGCCAATGTGAATGGACCTTGAGATAATCATGCTAAGTAAAATAAACCAGACAGAAAAAGTTGAAAACCACATGATATCACTTATATGTGGAATATAAACCTAAAAGCAGCAAACGAACAGGACAGAGACTCATGGACAAGGACAATAGACTAGTGGTTACTAGAGGGTAGGGAAGGAGGGGGAAGGGGGAGACAGATGGAGTAAAAGAGGTCAAATATGTGGTGACAAAAATATCTAACTATGGGAGGTGAACACAGTATAAATATATATGTACCTTACTGTGAAATTGTACTCCTGAAACTTACTGGATTTTGTTAACCAATGTCACCAAAATAAAAATTAATTAAAAGAAGAAAGAATTAAAATAAAAACAATCATATGAGACATATAATCCTAAAGTAGCTCTTATTGCAACATCTTTCCTACTTCATTTTTAAAAGCCCCTCTCTCCATGGTTTAAATTCACTCATTTCTGTTTACTCCACCTGCACGCCCCTCAGTGCTTAGGTACCAATATGTGTTACTCGAGGACAGTATAAAGTAAAAATCACAGGAAGTCTTTGATTATGTCACATTCTTCTCCCTGTTGTAAGCTGTCAAGATGGTGAAAGAGCCTTAACAGTGAGTAAATAGTCTTTCTCCTGGAAGAAAGTGAAGATGGCTGTCACTAAGTATATAAACATTTCAGGGGTAATGAATTCCAGAAATTCATTTTTTATACCTCAAAAATTCAGAAGGAGGATGAGAGAGGACTCAGGAAACAAGTCATAAGTTGATATAGTGAGGTTCTTTTCCATTTGTTCATATGACACAATAGATAGCACCTCTGAGTGAAATCATATAATAGAAATTGACATACAAACAGACACTCCAGAGCTGAACTGGATTGCCAAAAGAATTCAGAAATTAAAGGCTTTATATTAATTTTAAATATTTCCTTTTCCTAAGAATATACTATCAGAAATAAATGGTTAAATATGAACAAATGATTGATGACCAGTTATAATTAAGTTGCTCTTAACATTATTGAATCATTAAATATTATGCTTATTGCCTAAATAACTACTTTTTAATTGTCCTGGCTTTTCAAATTCAGGTGTTATCCAGAAAAGAAAGAAAAATACAACAGCTAACTTAATCAGTTGCTGTTACAATTAGGGATAGGGTTTTTGTGGGTGTTTGTTATATGTTTGTTTTTTAGATTTTTCAAAGCTATAATACTAAACTTGCCAGATCAGTTATTTTACATGTACTCCTTGCAGTCTTCAACTGGGGTCCATGTCATCATTTTTCTGTGAGTGTGTCTGTAGCTTTTCTCACTCTAAACTATGTCTTACCAAGATCTTTTCAACTGCTCAGAGCAGCCTCTTCCCCACCCCTCTTGGCAAACCCCATATGTCCCAGAAGGTTCAGCTCATAAGCCACACAATTTTCACGCTCAAATATGTGATTGCCTCATTTTCTGAAACAAATTCTGTTATATGATTTCTTAATTCTCTACCATAATTATTTGAGCCTTTTGTTGTTGTTCCATGCTTGAACCATTCTGTCAGCTTCTGGAGAGGACTGTCTTGCTCATTTCTGTTTCCTCTGGATAGTTTTCTTGCTATAACTTAAGTAACTCAGTAAGTAGTTGCTAAATTGAATGGGAAAACCATCACCTCTTGAAAATTAAACCTAATAAGCATAAAGCTGAAACAGACATGGTTATTAATCAGTTAAAATAACTCACTGTAAGAAATGGTTTGTTTATATAAAAGGTGGCCGATGAGTTTAAGGTGCTTCCCAAATACCTTTACTGGAACCTCTAGTTTATCTCCTAAAACCACAGGAGACTAAATGTTATGAATGCAAAATAAACTCTGACCTAAATCTTTCTAACAATATCAGGGCATTGCTTTCCCAAGACAAGGGTGGTGGTCTAAATGGAGACCAAAATCAGCTGAAGGGTAAAAACTGGTAATGTCAGCTCCCAGACTCTCAAACTTTAAGACCCCCAGGGCGGGAAGAAACAAATTGGCTGAGCAACCTGAGTTTGAAAGAATGCGCCTTAGCATTCCTTTCTCTCCTCTCTAATTCCCTATACCACGAATTCTTCTGATTTGCAATTTAGTCTCTTCAATGGACTTATTCATTAAGAGGGAGTGCCCTGTTGAAATGATTGATGATAGTTATCTTACCAGATTCATCTCTCATTTCATTTAATGAATCAGCATTCTGGTTTATAAATTAGTTTCTGGCAAATTGGCTTGATATTCATCACTTCTTCACAGCTTGGTCACCCCTAAGTGAGCAGATTCATTTATGTTTTCATTGCTGTAAATCTGAGGAATGGCCCATAGGCCTGTGGGAAAATTTTCAAGAGCTGCATCTGTATGAGTTTGAATTGAAATGAATTAGCTCATGCTAAATATTTTAAGATCATAACTGTGTTTTAAGAATAACTTGTAATTCTGATTATCGCAGTCTTTAATATTTAGTAGGTAGTGTAAATGTATTTGTTGAATTAAATGGAATCTTTTGTCAGCAATAAGCCACAAACAATAATAGCTTCCTTCCTCCCCCAAATTTGTTATGATTTATTTTTACATCCTAAATATGTATTACTTTTGTAGCGAATTTTGTGTTTTTTTCTTTTCTTTTTTTTCAATTACAGTTGACATTCAATATTATATAAGTTGCAGGTGTACAACATAGTGGTTAGACATTTGTATAACTTACAATGTTATGCCAGGTGGTTACTAGAATGGTTGATTTTTATTATTTTTATTTTTCTTTACCAGAATTGTGGGGGTGGGGGTGGGAAAGGGGAAAAGGAGACAGAGCTCACAAGAAAAGCAATCAGAATAAAAAAGGACCCATAGCTCTCATGGGTAGATTCATGTCAGAGGGTGACCTATGTGTAGATCAAGGCATGACTGATCATAACTGTGCGGAAATAAAGTGGGGTGCAGTTGGAGGGGAATAAATGAAAGAGAAGCAAAAAATTTCAGTGACTGCTTTGAATAGGAAACTTTGGGGTGAGTGATAAATATATAAAGAAAGGTTAAGATAATTTTGGTATAATGAATCAATTAAAACTCTCTACAGAGTACCTTTTTAGGAATCTACATTATTTCAGTGGCTTTCTGGAATTAGAGTTATGGATTTTTGTTTTTGTGGGTGCATTAACAGGATTTTAGGGGAAGTACTATATAATCAGGTGACATTTATGGCTCCTTATTCAGGACTGTGTACCAGAGGTACCCAGCCAAAACTTAGATAAAAAAAAAAGAGCTAATTGTATATTTTCATCATGACTGACTTATCTCATGGACTTAAAATATAAAGCAGCATGTTAAATCAGACTGGAACCCTGATGATTTTGAAAATACAACCAGATATATAGAAATGTAGTCAAGATGATTTTAAAGCTAGCATTGTGAGAAATGCCCATGTGAGAGATTGTTCAGGATTCTCCTTTAGGGAACCTCTCCACCTCCCCCACAAGAAACTAATAAAAACACAACTTCAGTGGCACATTTTCTTACTGACTTAAAGCAGGATAGCATATGACATGGACAGAAATTGGGACTCAGAAGCCAAATTCCTAACCTCACCTTGGAGAGAAGGAAAAGAAGAGGATACTCCTGCTCTATATGTAATCAACTTAAAGAATGCATGCAAGGAGCTACCCAGGATGGCCCAGTACATGAGTTTAGGAGGCCAGATGTTCCAGATTAAGTTATTATGAGAGCAATGAATAGTTAAGTATTATTGAGTAATCTTAGCCTTCATTGAATTGGAAGAACATGGGTTGCATTCTCACTGTCTGCAAAGCTGCTCAAGACTAAAAAGGAGAAAGTTGCTACCAAACCAACTGAAAATTCTGTAGGGAAGCAGCTGGCCCTCAGCTGCTTGAAGCCAGAGGACCCCAAACCAACATGGCTCCCGTGAGCAGTGATAATGTAAATTCCCTCTGGAAATTAACTGTATTCTCCCCCAGCCCTCCACATTTTCTGACCACCCCAAACCACTTTATGGACTCCAGCAGGGGAGAGGATGGTCTACATCACCTCACTTGTGGCAACTATGAGTCCTTTCATCCAATAATCACATCTTCTTGCCCCTTGGGGAGGTCTTGGAGGGGTCCCAATTAAACCTGAATGAGATTTGGCAGAGACAGTTCCTTATGTGCTAGGTCCTAGAACTGATGGGCCACATTTTGAAATACATGGCCATGCCTAATCTGGAACTATCTCCAGAGGATCTTGAGAAAAATCCAAAGGAGGAGGGTCATGGGGCTATGAATAGGAAGTACTCCTGGATGTACAAATAAATACTGTGCTTCCTTGGCAGATAACTGCAAGGTTTCAGTAGGTAGACAGTGTGCAGAATAGAATAATTTCACTCACCAGAAGTTTTTCTTTTTTTGAAGAGTATGAGGATGCTTATTGGAAGAGGAGTAGTAGAAAATAGAAACAATATTCCTAAGGAACTATACTGAGCAAGAAGGGCTGACGGTAGGTGCCCTGAATGCCAAAGAGGAAGGTATTAAAGGGGAAAGCAATGTAACTCAGTAAGGATGTGTGTGTGTGTGTGTGTGTGTGTGTGTGTGTGTGTGAGAGAGAGAGAGAGAGAGAGAGAGAGAGAGAGAGAGAGAAAGATTTTAGCCACTCAAGAGAGGAAAACTTTGGGAAGAGAAAGAGTAATCTGTATAGAAATTGGGGTGAGGTTTTCTGGATAATATGCTGAGTAAACATTCCAGGCCCCAATTCTGTCATGTTGAGGAAATTTGTTTTAACAATATGCTTATTTTTCCAATGGCTTCTCTTTGTACTGAGAATCAAAGGTAGACTCCTTGTCTAGAGCCTTTTACCCTTTGGTCTCCTCTGTCTAGAATGTTTGTCTCTATGACCTTTGGATGGCTTAATTCTCAACTTTCATTTCTCAACTCACAAATCACACCTCAGAAAGATCTTTTACCACTCTGCATGAAAGTTTCCCCTTCTCCTGATACTTTCTATTCCATACCCAGCTTTCTTTTCTTCATAGCACTTATCAACGCCTGATACTATATCTCAGAAAATAAAGATAATATAATTGGGTCTATTCTTCAAGTTTCTGGTATTAGAGAGAGGTCTCAAGGTAAACTAGATATATTCATTTACATTTTTAAAAATTTAATATAAATCAAAACATAAGGAAGAATTTCATAATACAGAAAAAAAGAGCAAATTGTATTTCTTCTTAAAAATAAACGATTTTCCGGTAGGTTACCTCATATTTTTCTTGCAGTTATCCCCATGAGGTTGATAAAAACAAGTTTTGTTGTTTTTATATTAAAGATAGGGAAACTAGAGCTACATGACAAGTCGGTGGTATAGTCCAGACCAGAGCATAGCAATCTTGACATTGGTCCAGTCTATATTCCATCCAAAATTTTATCAAACTTCATTGCTTCCATTTCATTAACCAATGTCACCATAAAAATAAATTAATTAAAGAAACCAAAGTAATATTAAATTCAAACAAAAACAATGATCTAGTTGCTTTGGCCTTTTATATAAAGTCTATATCACCTACATCGTATGTGTCACTTTTTAAAATACTTGAGATAAGCAGGCCTGCACATATCTCAAAAGGCCTATTTTTTTGGAATGAAATAATAAAATACACTCTTGCTCTATTTTGGAAAAGAAAAGAAGAGCTTAATTTTCTATTTCTATGTAGCACATTGCAAGCTTTAGCCACAGAAGGTTAAGAAGGAATCAGCAGCCTATATTAGTTCCAATGAAAACTTACGATGGAAAAGAATTAAATTGAATATAAATCAAAGGGGAGAAAAAAATAGTCTACATAGATCTTTTAAATTACTAGACGAAGTCATTAATTTTCACTTACAAGTGTGATAATAGGCGTTCATTTTCCTACAACCTACCTCATATAGGTGTGCATTCTCCAACAAACTTCCTTGTATGTGATCGTTCTCCTGCGAGAGTCTCAGTTGTTGCTAATTGTCATCATCTGAAAATTTGTGACTTTTTAAGTTTCACAATTTTTCAATGAAACACATTTCTGATCATCCATGAAGGATTGAATTCATTTATTGGAGAATTGTGCCTCCTGAGCAAGAATGTGCATATCAGATTATTTTTAATAAAAATATGCAATATTTGAAAAGAAGGAGCAGAATGGATCATATTTGCCTAGTAAAACTTAAAAATATACAAATTTGGCAGTAATTTTTCTAAAACATTTTATTCGTCTATTAAACCATTAACAAAATGAAAAAGCTTGGGGGAAGTAACCTAAAAATGTTTTTGGATCATAAAGTTTTTATTTCTGTGCATAGGATAAAAATCTTAACTATGGCAAACCAAAGATAAAGCAGATTTAGATATAATAATTGGATAGACTGATTTATATTTTCTTTCAAGGTGTTTAACTTTATTCAGTGGTAAAATTTACAATTATGGCTAAATCTTTCACATTCAAGATAAGGAATATAAGTAGGAAACAAGTCTATATATGCCATCTGCATTAATAAGTTGTACTTATTTCACTTCTAAGTGTCTAGATATATAGTTTTGATAACATTGGTGATATTTTAAAATCAAACATTTTCCATGATTTATACAGGCAAAAATGACAATGAGTTTTTTTCTTATTTCTGGACAGCTCGGTTTAAATATAAAGAACTTAAATTACAGTGAGGTTAAGTGACTCATGTGAGGTCAGTCATCTCATTAATAATAAAGTTAGAACTAGAATTCTGGCTTTCTGATGTCAACCCTGGCATTCTGTCACCACATCACGGTATGGTGACCACCTCTCTGAGGATAATTTAGTGGTCTATGGATAGATTCCTTCTGGATTAAAATAGCCCTTATTAAAGAAATTCTTTCTGTGAGCATATTTCAAACCTGTTGATTCCAAGGAACTTTGATTATTCCTTGGCTCATATTATTATTTTTAGATTATCCTTGTCTACTCAAAGTATTACTAAGATTTCTACATTGCAATCAAATGAACTCAGCAGATGGTCCCTCGAAAGGGGTGTGAAATGTTCTATTTTAAGTAACAGTTAAGATTCCAAAATCAAGATTCAGTTCACATTTAATATTAATTTCCCACAACTGAAATTATCTTTTGTCATTTAGAACATTTTAATTTGCATGTGAGATGAAAAACAAAATGAAAGAGTAATAGAAAATGAACAGGGATGAAATCTAATTTGCATCTTTTGTTCTTTTTCCTGCCCAGAGGGATGTAAGCTACGATTTGCCGTATATATATTTATACAAAGTGTATACACACATATATGGATGATGGTTAACTTTACTTTAATTGGTGGATATGCCATGTAAAATATTTAAATTGTACATAGTAGGAGGAGGGACAAATGTTAAAGAAATAAAGTATCTCCTAATAAACTTGCGTTGATTATATTTCTGTGCATTATTAATTTCCTTTAGATGATCCTACCAATTACATAGTTTCGAAGTCATTAAAATCTCTTTCATTTTCTAAGACTTTATGTCTTAACATAGAGATATCTGTCTAGAAGTCCTACCCCATTCCAAATTTCTTATTTCTAGCACAGTTATAGCAACTTATTAGCACATATATTGCAAGTTCTATTAAGCCATTCTTATTTTTGAGTCTATTTCTTCTGCTACCTCTTGATAATGTTTTATGGTTTTCTAGAGCCAGAGTTAGCAGGGACCATAAGGGGAAGTGAAACATAAATTCATTTGTTTTACTGCTAGTTCATACCTCTAGTGAGAAAGCAAAGCTTTTAAATTTTATTCAAGATCCTCATTCTGCAATCTTGACCTCTATTCTCAATAATGGGCAAAGTTATCTTGTGCGAGTATCAGAGTATATCCTTGATACTTCTAATATATAGAACACTGCGGCTCAAGGAATAGAACACAGGAGATTTTATATATGTAGACACAAAAGGAAGCAAGTGCTGTGTGGTAGAAACAGAGGGACCAGTATATCTTTTTTGTTCAGGCCAAAGCCAACATTACTTAAAAATTTGATATTAAGTTACCGGGATATGCTGGAGCCTACCAGAATGCAATCTTCATGTTTTGTAATTATAGTAAGTTGTGCCATGATTACTTCCCTCTGGCAGTTAAAAACTGTCATGCACAAGAAAAAAGATTAAAATATTTAATATGGAATTCTATATTTTATTAGGTCAGAATTATACTAACATACAGACAGAATAAAATCAAAAATCCTTACT
>NW_006431043.1:2144707-2145861 GCF_000325575.1 Pteropus alecto | reverse complement strand
CTGGGTTCCAGTCACACTATGTCCCCTTGTTCTCATTTGGGTACCACAAAATATCTCCCACTTACTGTGCACTACACTATATTGCTTTTCCTTCAAATATCTGCATGGCTTGTTTTCTCATTTCAAACAGGCTCAAGCATTGCCTGTATTAATTTCCCAAGGCTGCTGTAAAAAATATCATAAACTGGGTGGCTTAAAACAACAGAAGTGTATCCCCTTATAGTTCTGAAGGCAAGGAGTCCAGAATCAAGGTGTCAGTATGGTTGGTTTCTTCTGGAGGCCCAGAGGAAGAATCCCTTCTGTGCCTCTCTCTTAGTTTCTGGTGGTTGTCGGCAATCCTTGGTGCTCCTTGGCTTATAGATGCATCACTGCAAATTCTGCTTTCTTCTTTACATGTCCCTCTTCTCTGTGTCTTCTCCTGTTCTGCCTCTTATAAGGACAATCATCTTTGGATTTACAGTCCAATCTAAATCCAAGGATGATATCATCTCAGGATCTTTAACTTAATTACATCTGCAAAGATGTTATTTCCATTCACAGGTACCAGGGGTTAAGACTTGGACATATCTTTTGAGGGCCACTGTCCAACCCATTATACTGCATCTTCAGAAAGGTCATACTGGCCACACTCAGTGATAAGATAGCACTACTCACAGTACATATACTATCACACTCTCCCATCTAATCCTGCATTCTTTTACTTCATAGCACCAAATATTCAGAACATATAAAATAATTTATCTGTCTCCCTTTCTAGAATGTAAGCTCCATGAGAGCAAAGACTTTGTTTGGTTAACTGTTGTTCCTCAGCATATAGAACATTAAGGCATTTAGCAGGTGCTCAATTAATATTTACTGAATGGTCAAAATTTGGTTGAGTACCATTGATTGATATTAAATAGTTTATAGCATTTAGGATTACACAAAAAGATATGAGGGTTGTGGTAGACAGAATAATGTCTCCCAAAGATATCCACATCATAATTTCCAGAACCTGTGATTATGTTACCTTACATGAAAAAAGGAAATTTTCAGATGTGATTAAATTGGAGATCTTGAGATAAATAATCCTGATTATCTAGGGGGCCCCAATGTAATCACAAGAATATTTATTAATGGGAGGCAGGAGAGTCAGAGTCAGAGAAAGAGATGTG
>NW_006431043.1:2141653-2144494 GCF_000325575.1 Pteropus alecto | reverse complement strand
GGCATGCAAGCAGCCTCTAGAAGCTGGAAAAGGCAGGTTCTCCCATAGCACCTCCAGAAAGAAATACAGCTCTGCTCACAACTTGATTTTAATTCTGCAAAACCCATTTTGAACTTCTGACCTCCACAATTGTAAGATAATATTTTAGTGTTGTTTTAAGCCACTAAGTTTGTGGTAATTTGTTACAGCAGTAATAGGGCCCTAATATATGGGGGTAACATTTTTTCCAGAATTCTAACTTATCTTTAGTAAAGAAGATTAATAATAATAATAATAATAATAATAATAATAAATAATAAAAGAATCCTCTGCTTTTATGTTGGTTTTTTAGTTTTGGAATTCGTTTACAATGTTCTAAGACTACTAATAAAATGGAAGATAAGCTAAATGTACATGTTTTCCAATATATTTCCAAACTAAAGCAGAAGTATAACTTGCACAATATTTTATAAGATATGTATTTCTACACCACTAAAGTCTATGCATGTTATAGTGGTAGTATACTTGAGCAGCTAAATCTCTAAAATTGAGGCCTAGTTCTTTGAGTACATTGCACCAATTGCATTAATAAAGTTAACATATTCCATCTTGTCTGTCAGTGAATGCATGAAACTCATAAATCAGTACAAGTCATAATATTTATTGAAATAGAGGTTGTCCTCAAGCCCTTGGTAGAGAATTATCAGCATTTTACAGCAGCTGAATTCAGCAGTGAGCAGCCAATACACAGCATACTATAGTGAAATATTTATAAGGTTAAGTTTCCATTTCTCTCCTAGTGAAACAGAGTGATGGTTCTGCTTTAGATCGTATAATTATAGGATCTAATAGACATTGAAGCATGTCCTAATCTGGATGGAGAAAATAAAGAGCACAGTTTATAGTTAATGCAGTTAAGTACTAGTGATAAAAATGACGTTTGGTGTCAATCACTTTTATAAATGTACTATATCCTTAAATGTCATATCTGATGGTACACACTCCCCCAACGATAGCATTAAATTCTCTGTTATACCATAACAGAGACCTCTGAACTATACAATGTCAAATGTACCATGGTCAGAAACTGTATACACTATGAAAATAAAACACTGAACCAAGAAAAATATCCAAATATTCCAAACTGGAAATACATCTTAACATGAATGTAGACAATTGAGGCATAAAGTTTTGAATTAACATGATCACAGCTTTAATCCTTTTTATAAAATGATGCTTGTTCAGGGATACTGGAGTCATCTCAAGGCCTCAGGAATGGGGATTTGACATTCCAAATAGTTCCAGCAACATTTAGTCTTCGATATCTCACTGAATACAATGTTTTGAATGTTTTTAATAACTCTTGAGGCCTTTCTTTATGTTCCTTATGCCTGCATTCTCTTCTCCACCAACTCTATCTGGACAGGTCCTGTTCATCTATGAATAAAAGAGTTAACCTACTAGGCCTGAGACTGTTCTCCTTAGAAAAGCCTGGTTATGTGGTTAGCTCTCCTTTGGCTTCTGGGAACCTAGATATTGTTCTTTGATAAGAATGACGCATTGTACCTAAATGGATCGTGCAAACAATATTGTTTATGCTGAACATCTGCTTTCTTCTGGGAGTCTAGAATTTTGGTATGTGCTAGGCAGAGGGTGCTTATGTGACCAATCCCCAATAAAATCCCTGGGCACTGAGTCTCCAATGAACTTCCCTGGTAGACGACATTTCACATGTGTTGTCATGACTCCTTGCTGGAAGAATTAAGTGCATCCTATGCAACTCACTTGGGAGAGGACTCTTGGAACCTTGTGCCTGGTTTCTTCTATAATTCACTCCATGCACCTTTTCTCTTTGCTGATTTTGTTTTGTATCCTCTCTATAATAAATTGTAGCTGTGAATACAAGTGTATGCTGAGTCCTGTGAGTTCTCCTGGAGAATTGTTGAACCTGGGGATGGCCTTGGGGACCTCTGATATATCTCCCGGCATTCTTAGCTCCAATGTCACCATCGCTGTGAAGCCTCTCCCATTCCTCCCACTCCAGAAGAATCACTCACTTGACTGTTTTGAGTAAGTCAATTCATACCACTTATGTATCTCTTAAATGTATATTATAGTGTATATATCCATCTCCTCTGAGAACAGAGATCATGTTCTATTCATTTTTGTATCATATGTTCTACCACAGTGACTATAAACTAAATTAATCGTTTAATAAATACTGGTTCAGTTGAACTGTCATCAGAGGCATAACTTGTAAAAAGAGAATCAAATACAGTCTATTCAAATACAACCAAAGCATGAACTTTGGCCTCCTTACATTCTTAGCTTTTTCAATAACTAAAAATAATAGTTTGCTTAACCAAATAATTTGACACATAAGTGGACTTTAGATTATAAAGCAAAACATGACAATATGATAGGTAAAAGTCATATTCTGTCCTCACAAGTAAATTTAAATTCTGAATTTTATTCCCAGAATCGTCTTTGTTATGATTCATAATGAGCAAATAAAAGTAACTGCCATTTTTTAACTATTTATTTTACTATATGCTTGAGCGTCTATAATTAAATGTGCACACTTTGTAAAGCATCACCATTCTACATTTTCCCTTAAACTGATTTGTTTTTAATGACCGTGTATTTGAATAAAGACTGTTATGTCACATGTCTATGGCCATGCCACCCTGAACAAGCCCGATCCCATCTGATCTTGGAAGCTAAGCAGGGTCTGGCCTGTTTAGTACTTGGATGGGAGATCGCCTAGGAAGACCAGGTGCTGTAGGTGTAAAAAATAAAAAATAAGGGATTGTAAACTGACAAGGTCCTTGCAATCTGTGAGGTCAACCAAGGCCTGCCTTG
>NW_006431043.1:2130231-2141563 GCF_000325575.1 Pteropus alecto | reverse complement strand
AAAAAGACTGTTATGCCACAGAGACAGTAACTGAAGATCTCAAAAACAAAATTAATATAAGACACACCTCAGAAAATCTTGTGGTGTTCGTGTAGTATTTTAAGACATTATCTCCACAAATTCATGGAGAGTTTTATGCTTTGCTCCTTAATAAATGCTCACAAATCAGTAATTGCCTTGTTAATGTTTCTGTTAGGCTCCTTGAAAAGATTTTACAAGTAATGTTCATTTTTCACAGTAGACCTTTCATCCATTTGAGTTAATCAGGTTGAAGTAAGAAATACTGATGTGTCAACAAAGGTTACCACCTGGAATCTTGTATCTAGTTAGAAGTGATTAACTATAAAAATATGATTCTAATCTTTTCATCTCAGAAATTTCTAAGATGAAAGAGCTAATAACTTTGGTTTCCAGTAGACTGATGAAAAATTAAATATACATATATTTACATATGTATGTCAAATTACCATTGGAATAATAGAAAAGAGAATATTTTGACACAAGCAAGATTATATTTTAAAAAGTAATTTTTGCCTTGTCTCCTACTAACATATGATCCCAATGAAGTCTTCAAATTATTTCCTTCCCCTATCTTCAAAACAATTAATATCAAAGGACTGTTAAGTTATAACCATAGTTCTTTGTCTCTGCCTATGATGACCAAATATTTTCTTTTTGGCTAAAAAGTCAGCAAAGATTAGAGAGGTTCCATCAGTCCTGAAAAACCCAAGAAATTCTTTGTACACTATGATAAATCTGGTATACTCTGTACTATTTTAATGACCTAAAAGTAATAGATATATAAGAAGTGTATTTTTGGTGAAATAAACAAATTGTGTATTTCACAGAGCAAATATGACAAGTACAGTGACCTACTGTAATTTTTAATGGATTTTCATTTATATGATCTTCAGGTCAAAGTACTTTCGTGTTACATTTACTGACTAGTTTTGAAATATGCAAACTGTGTTTGAATGTTACAGGGAAGCCAATGGAATGATCTATTATTGGCAGATCAATGAGAAAAAAGTATGAGTATACTTGAAAATTATGGAAGCTCATTTAGTCTATTGTTTTGGTGGCCTAGTTCCACATTAAAGATGTGAACATCTATGCATTAATACTGGAGCCAGATTTAAAGACAATCAGGCCAAAATTGAGTTAAATTTAAGGGCTCTTTTAATTACTTGCTTATAATGTCAAGCTGACTTTAAAATGCCTTAGCTGTTTCAATCACCATGATCAATGCTTTGCGAACTTTGAAACTCTCTAGCCTATGACCCCAGTGCAATACATGGATTGTATAGGTCTAGGTTTGCCTCAGGTAATTTGTAAGGAAACAAAAAAGGAACTAAATAAATGGCTCAAAATGTTTTGTTTAATGGGGATATATTATACACACATGCATTCATTCATATACAATTTTAGAATATACTTCTTTACAGAAGTTTATCCTCCAAGTTAATGCATAGCTTCAGCAGAGAATAACATGACACTGCTAAGGAAGAAGGAGACACTAGCTTTGCCACCTAAATAGTGAACATTTCTAGAAATTAGTGGGATGACATGTCACTAAGAGTTTGCTCTCTTATTTAAAAGACCTGTTTTGTATACCCAATAAATGTGTCTATGTAGATATCTTAAAGAGACAAGGAGCTGATATTTCTTAAGTGCCTTCCATATGCCAGACAGTTTACCCATTAATTTACATATATTAGCTAATTTTAATCCCCCGAACAACCCTATGAGATGATGCTGAAACAGGGACTGAGGAATTAAGACTCTAGCTCATAGTTTCTTATATATTTATGTGACTACAAGAACTACAAGAATTGAACTTGTAGTAATGTCCCCTAATTTGTTCGTGCCTCTCGGTATCCTCAGTCTTGGGTAGTACCCTTTACCCTGTCTCTGGACTTGGCCATTAGGCCAATGGCACAATAGTGGAGACTTGAAAAGTCCTTGCACGTTTGGACTTTCCCTCTCTTACTAATTTAAGGACCCCTGCCACAATGCCATTTGTCAAAGCTCAGGTTAGCCTACTAGAAATTGAAAGACCGCATAGAGCAGAGACAAGTCATGTTAGCTGAAGCCTCCCTAGACCTACTCCCTGACTTGGCAGTTACTTGAAGATGCAAATGTGAGTCCCAGCTCAGAACAGATGAGCCTAGCCTAGCCCAGAAAGCCACCTAGTCGAGCCCAGCCCAGATTGCCTTCCTGCAGAATCATGGGCTAAATAGTTATTGTTTTAAGCCATAATGTTTTAGGGTTCTTTGTTACATGTAGAAGATAACTGATAGAGAGTATTGGTAAGCAGTGGGGCTGCGGTCTGTATCCATGCCTACCTCAGTCCAAAGACCATGGTCATTTCATAAGTAAAAAGAGAGAGAGAGAGAGAGAGAGAGAAATTAATACTAGAGCTCTTGATTAAATTATGTGAAATTATATAGAAGAAAGCCCACTTCAGGTCAGGTCCCAAAATAAGCAGCATGAATCAGAGTTAAAGTCACAGCAGTTTGTTCCATGTGATATGAATAGCCAAAATAATGTACACAAATCCCAAATGCAGCTCTCTGTGCAAATGAACAGGGGCAAACCAGACCACCTGAATTTTATGATTTTAATCCAATAAGTTTATGAGCTATGAACTCAAATTTATATGCATAAATATTTTCATTTCGGCTCTCAAACATCTTTAAAAAATACTCTTGGTACTTAAGGAGATTCCAAGTTGGAAGGATTTAATAGTAGCACCACTTTATCTGTTTTCACCATGGTAAAGTCTTGCTCATTGTGCAACATGAATTATTCAGAATATAAATCTGCTTTCTTTTTTCACCTAAGAGAGAATAAATTTGACAATGGAGATGGATTTAAAGTATAAATCTTGCTGGAGACTTCATGAATATTCAAATTAAATCCAGTCTGGTTCTGAGCACCACACTCCTGCTCACAGTGTAAATCATTGTGTATGTTACTCAAGAGGTCACCCCAACAGGCTGTAGGAATGCTTTTTCCCTTAGAAAATGCAATTAATTACAATCGTTTGCCCCTGAGGATTTCAGTTTCAAATTGTTTATCTTCTGGTGTCACTGATGAGCTGACTGGGAAAATGAAACACTTTAGTTTAATTACCAGTTGCAATTACAGCTCATGTAAAGATACTTCATCTTATACTCTTTTTATAATTGTCTATTTTTATGATATAACATGCAGTTATATTTGTTGCCTTTCAAAACATCAACAATGCCACTCAATTTTTTTTATGAAAAAGTTAACACCAGATGACTCTAAAAGGACTTCAATGTGTGCTGAAGACATTATAAACACAATAGTATGTTCTGCTTCACCCAAAGCCCTTCAGGTTTTTGGGCTTTCAATATAGAAAGGTCATGGAAATGAGAAAGTAGGTAAGAAAATTTAGTCAAATCCTTTATTAAAGTTAGATTTTGTTTTAGAATAGAGAGGATATGAAAGCAGAAGAAAATGCCTAGTTCAGATGTGGGTAAATGGGAGTTTCCATCTAGCTTTCCTCCCTTACCAGCTGTGTAGCTAAAATCTTCTTAACTTGTCCAATTTTATTGCCTATTTGCTTAACCTTTTGAGTTGTACTAACAAAACAGAGTAATGTTGGTTCTTAACGAACAAGACTGTTGTGAGGATTAAGGACAATTATTGATATTGATTGTCATAATTCCTGATACACAGTAGGGGCTCATCAAATGTTAGTGCCTCGGTAATGTTAGGACCCTTCACCTTCATTATAATTGTTACATACTAAACAGAATGATATGTTGATAACTCTGTAGGCTCTGGAGCCAGACTTTCTGGGTCAAATCCTGGTCATACTATTACTAATTGTGAATCCTGGGCATATCATATAACACTTCTGTGTCTCATTTTTCTGACCTGTAACATGGAACAATGATAGAATCTACATAATAGGGCCATTTTAAGACTCAACCTAATTCTTATAAAAATGCAGAAATAGGTGCCCCGTACAGTAAGATGAAAAGAAATAAAGATGACTGATGGTAAAACATTGACTTTTTAAAAAAATTTTTTTAAAAGAGAAACCTCTAAAGAAAATTCTTACTTTACCTTTAGTCGCATTTTGGGGAACAAAGTACTTTAATCCTAAAAATAGGATATAAAATAAAATGCAAAGTGTAGAAAGGGATAGTGCACTCTGGTATCTCATAATTTTTGCTCTGAAATAATAGATACAGCCTCTGGATTTTGCTTCCGAACTGTTATTTACTGGGTACCACAATGCTTTTGAATGTTTGGCCAAGGGGCTGTGAAACAAGCATGAAATTCATATTAGTGTCAAACAGATCTGAGTTGTGTTATTATGTTTGCCACTTTGATATACAGCTCTGAGACATGGACTTTGTGTAACTGTCATAATAGGAAACGTGAACAATTTTATATACATTGTAGACACAAGATAACCAAGCATATAAAATAGAAAGATAGAATACTAAATGTATCAGTACATCAAAAATAAAATATGAGTGGAAGTGTCCATAATGTCAACATGGTTTTGCTTAACCAGTTATGTAGTATGGAGGATATTCACAACTGAAATCATTTTACATTGATAGATTTTTAATTCAATATATATTATTTGATGTTCTGTTGATTGAAACAGTGCTATTTTAGAAGTATATTATATGAGGGCACACAGAATCTAGACTTGAGTAGAACTAAAAATGATAATATTACTCTTTGTCTAATTAACTAGCTCTTAAAAGAATATCACCTAAAAGAAATATAAAGAAAAAAACTCATGCTTGTTTCACAGCCTCTTTGAAGGGGATAGGGATTAGGGGCTGTGCTGTGGTATTTTAAGAACTGGATTTCTTTTTAACAAATATAAGCACGTTTTGTGTCAACTCTGCTCTTGCACTCACTACTGGAGTCTTAAATATACTCTTAGCTATGTCCACATAGACATATAAGGATATAAAATCTTCAAGGTAGAAACAGAATATGTAGCTGTTGAGCAATGCCCTTTAAAAGCAGAGTAAGAAATAGAAATGCATTTTTAAGCAAAATTTTGATGGTTATGGGAAGCTATCTTAGTAGTCAAATGAAAAGATTATGTTTTGCTCTTAGCACACTGAACTGCATACAGATATGAACTCAGAGGGACTTTTAAGAAGCGTTCAAGCTTCACCTGTGACCCTGAAAGAAAGGTTTTCCTATGAGATTTCTGCAAGCACAGAACAGCTCTGTGCTTTATGTTTGAGGGGATAGTTAGAAGGATAGTCATAGAACAAGCTACACCATGCTGGGAGGCTAGAAAGGACACAGCACTGTGTACTGTGAGGCAGCTGGAAAATTTTAGATTTAGGTAGAAGATAGTCTCTGAAAGAAACATGACTGCTATATTCCCAGATTTGAGGAAATTTCACAGGAAGAATTAGACTCAATCCAAACTTGACCTACCAATACACTGCCCATGGCAGGCATCACTAATAAATCACTGCACTATTTCCCAATGAGATTGAAAACACCTTAAAATTGTTCCAGCACTCCAGACAGTCACTACTCATATGAATTTTCTCAAGAGATGAAACATCTTTGTCATCTCAGAAATATGTACAATTTCTAGGTAGAATAAACACAAGTATCCTAGAGGCAGATTTTAGACCTATATAAATAAATTTCTAAGTTTTAATAGGTTTAGAGTAGCATGATTTCCTTAAAAGTCTCTGGGAAGTGTTAGGAAACACTCTGGGAAAGTGCTTTTCTTACAGGAATAACATGTAAGAAGGTGAGGAACTGTAAAGCCACTTAGACAACTTTCAACTCCATGGTTGAGAAAGTAAGTATGGGTCAAAATATACAGGACTTAAAATTAAAAAAAAAAAAGAAAAAAACAAACTCATACTAAATATGTATAAAATCTGACAACCACTTAAATATAATTAGCTTTCATTTCCTGACTCTTCAATGCAGCAAGGAAAAGAGAAGAATATCTATCTATCTATCTATCTATCTATCTATCTATCTATCTATCTATCTGTATGTATTTATATCTATTTACTACATATGTATGTATATATGTATCTATGTAATCTGAATATTATATTTTTATCTTGTTATATAAGGTAATTCTGGAAGAATTTGTGGGGTTAAAATTTTTAATCTATTCCAATATAATGGTTATTTTATATCTGAAGAAAATTTTAATAGACTGAATATCTTTAAAATATATATTATTTTTTCTTGATATTTGTAGTTTAAACTAGTAAGAGGACAATTGTAGGCATTTTTCTTTTATGTCTTAGTCCATCAGTGACTCATGACAGCATTTATTAATCTTTAAGCTTCTCCTTCCACCATTTATTAATGAGTGACATCTTGTTCAATGTCACAGGTTTGGGCAGCATGCAGCAAATGTTTGTGAAATTTCATTATCCTGAAAGTGAATATCAAAGCCAGCAGATATTCATTACAGGAGTGAGGGAGGCCTTTAAACAATGACTGGATCTGGGAGGAAACTCTATATAACAGTGTGTGCGTGCGCGTGTGTGTGTGTGTGTGTGTGTGTGCACTTGCATGCCAAAAATTTGACAATGAGTACTCACTGAAGAAATAAGGACCGAAAGAGACTTGTGGGACACTGAAAAGTGAGTCTTGACCCACTTGAGCACATTTCCCTTTTACCAATCAGTCAGTGGCAGATGATATTAGCTATTCCTTTGATATGATCATATAATGCCTAACAAGTAATATTTTGCTTTATGCATAGAATGTTCAATTTCCTTTGTAGTAGAAAGTCAAGGATGTTCATAAAGCTTTCACTTTCCATCTCTTGCTCTTTCTGCCTCTAATTCCCTACTCACACTCTCAAATTTTGCTTGTGACTATTCCTTCTTTCTTCAATCTAAAAATAAAGCTTGTATTTGATGGTTTGGATGCGATGAGTAGGAAAGAAATAATTATGTAGGAATTGTTTTTCTTTGTATAAGGTTGCTAGATATTTTGCAATGGAGAGATAATGTGAGCATTTAAGGCAGAGAGAGTACAGCTTTAATTTTATCCTCTATAATCCTATCCTTCTCAATGGTACATATTCATTAACCTATTTGCACTAAGTATATCTAGAATCTGAAGTATTTCTCAGTCCTTGAGAAGAATGTAATAGAAGTAGAATAGCATTTCTTTTTGTCTCATGACCAGCTCTTTCTGCTACTTTAACATCACATACAATCTTAATAGTGATGCTTGTTCCTAGAAGTTGACAATCTCTAGGTCGAAAAAGTGTAATAAGCAATAACTAAAGCTGTGAACTACCATAAATTTAATCTCGTTTGTATATTAACTGTAACCAGAAATAAACACGTGTAGTTACTAACAATATCATGTTACAAAACCAGAAGGTACCCATATTGAGACCTAATATCCCTGGAGGCTGATATAAAAGATCGTATAGTAAGTAATGTTGTAGAGGGAGGGGAAAGGTGCCTGTTTTATCTCTGCTTCTGACAATGTATATTTTTTCCTCTCCTCAGAACAAAAGGCTCTTCACCTTCATGACTCAAGTATGCTCTTTCGGGTCAGTATAATACTTTTACTAACAAGCTAATTTTTTCTGTAACAAGATTACAATATTTGGGTCCACATGCTAGAATTAACTATTTGAAGCTTAGTCTTAACACATTTCAAATTCTTAAGCATGACATTGAAGATGCCTCATAATCTGATTCATGTCTATTTTCCCAGTGTCATTTGCCATCACATTTGCATTAAGCGAGACATTTTCCAAACAAGCCTTCCTTTTGTATAGCTCAAAGACTTTGCACATCATTTTTCTCCTTCCTTGGATTCCATTCTTGTTTTATCTGCTGGTCAGTTTCTAATCATCCTTTTAGACCCTTTTCTCCCAGATAATGTAATTGCTGGTTCCTCTAAGCTGAGTTCCATGAGGAGACTTAATCACCTAGTGCTGGAGGGCAAGAACCACACTTTATTCGCCATTTTGTTACCAGCACCTTGTTCATTCTTGGTTCATTCACTGCATCTGCTTTACTCACATGACACCTTAGCGGGAGGACATACAAACACCACTGATCAACAGCATTTTGCCAGACAACAAATCTTTATGTTCCAAGAACTATGCATGGAGAATATGGCAGTGAACAAGACAAACAGGGCCTTTGGTCTCCAGGAACATTGTCTCTAATTTTCCTCTTGAATTTTAATTTAGAAACTTATACTTTATTCATTCTTCCCTGGCTCTCAGGCTCATTTCCAAAACATGTCTCCCAGATTCTACTTCATATTGTCCTTGCTTTGATAACCCACTGGGATAAAGCCAGCTTTTCTCACCTTGGGGACTGAAGCTCTTTTAAACATGGTTTTGTCTCTCTGCCACCATAGTACCAGAGATATGAGTATAAGGTACTGCTAACTTCTGCTCTTTGGGACTTACACTGATTGGGTCAGCCCTATTCAGCTATCCCTTCAAAGAGCCTGACAGTTGGTAAACAGTTGAATGATGGGAAAATAAGAAAATATATTCAAAAACCAAATATTACTTGAAATATTAGGATAAAGTATTGAAATATGTGGAAATTTGCATATTATCGCCCAATGGAGCTACAACGGGCTTCATAATGACTCAGTGAAACATTGATCAATGTCATTTTTTTAATTTTCATTTTTTTCAATTATAGTTGACATTCAATATATTAGTTTCAGGAGTACAGCATAGCGGTTAGACATTTACATATTTTATGAAATGATCTCTCTGATAGATCTAGTACCCTCCTGGCACCATCATTGTTACATTACAATATTATTGACTATATTCAATGTCATTCATTCTCATCATTTATTGTTTAAATGTGCCAACTATTCTATTTTAGCTTAGAAGTCATGGAAGATTATTCTTTTTCTAATTTTGGAGAATGTGTAAGAGGTTATGAAAGATAAACAAAGGTACAGGGACATTTTATCTCCATAAATTATTCACTGATTTAACAAACTTTAAATTCAGAATAATCGAATTGAAATGTCAAATTCAAAATCTAATGTCAGAGGACTTCTTCAGTAAGTCTTCTAGAACGAGATTATTTCCAACATGTGAATCTTAAAAGAGAGCTAATTTAGCCTTAAAAGAAGCTCATATGTTAATGGGAGTTGAATTTAAATGACCGAACCTTTGTAATTTTTATTAAGGAAAATGAACTTTTCGAAAGTCCATTTTACTAACTTTATGCAAAGTGTTTAGAAACTCTAGCAAAATATACTATTCTCAGAATAGGATTAGACACTGTCAATAAAGATTCTTCCAGATTAGATAGATCTAAATATAATTTTTAAAGTATTTCTAGATCATGTTTTTATATATATTATTTTATTCAACACTGGGTAATAGCAGACATGCTAATTCCATTTTACAAATAATGATCAGATAAATTAGTGACTGAACAAATTAATAAAGCCAAAAATTGATGGACTTGGAATTTGAAGTCATATACCTTTACCAAGCTATCCATTTTTAAACTGTTGTTGATAGTCAATGCCTTATGAACAACATTAAGTCTCTTCTGGACAAAAATGAAATACCAAAGGATCTCATCCTCATATACGTTATTATAACTTTTATTCATGTAACACCTTTAGTACCTACTGTGGCTAAGCACAGGGGTAGGCAGTAGGTTATGTAGATGAGTAAACATGGTTCTTTCCCCCAGGCCCTGAGAGTCTAAGAGAACAAAATATTTTTAATAATATAGATACTGTTTTTAGTTAGCTGATAGAATTTAAATTGAAACTTTCCTCATCATGTGACATAAGAGGGTCAGACCCATGATAGTTACACAGAGGGTAAACTGATAAAGGCCAGGAAAAATGAGAATATATAGGTATATTCTTTTTATTATTTTTTATTTATGCAACAAAGAGAAGTTTTTTTTTTTGTAACACCAAGTGAGAGATGTAATTTTTTTTAATAGTAAGGCGTATTTACACTGTGTGTTCACCTCCTGTAGATTTCTTTCTGTCACCACATATTTGACCCCCTTTACCCTGTCTACCTTTTCTCCTCTCCCAATCCCTACCCTCTGGCAACCACTAGTCCATTGTCCATGTCCCTGAGTCTCTGTTTGTCCTGTTCATTTGTTGCTTTTAGGTTTATATCCCACATATAAGTGATATCATGTGATTTTCAACTTTTTCAGTCTGGCTTATTTTGCTTAGCCTGATTATCTTGAGGTCCATCTAGATTGTCACAAATGGCAGTATAGGCATATTCTTTAAGTTATTCTTTTAATCTTTTACACCTTTGACATATTTAATATTTTTAATTAAGGGAAAAAAATAAACAATTGATATTTCTCTGTGTAGAGAATAGCTAATGATTGGAACTCTGGAATCAATGATGATGTCATTTAATTAATATTTTCTTAAATAATAATAAACTTAGCTCTTTCAGATATAGTAAACCCCCAAGTATTTCAGTATCTTTAAATGTCCCATTCCCATGGTAAATTTTAAAGCCTGTGCAAGTAGAACTAAATTCAAATGAAACAATGTGTTGAAGCTCACAAGATAGTAGACTTGGAATGCTGTATTATATGGTAAAGTAATAAAGAATGTTTTAGATGCTTCTAAAAAGTTAAGGGATTATGATAAATATAGTAAAAGTTTTATTAGAATAAAGCTACTTCCATTCTACTTTAAAAATTAATTTGCTGTAAAAGTTATCTGTATTATAGTTCCTAACAGTCTATGCGGTACATTCTGTATAGAATTTTGGAATAGGCATATGACTATAAAGTAATTTATTATAACAATCCTGAAAAATGTCCATCAAGGCTACATATCTTGGGAATAAACTAAAATCTTACATATCAAATAGGCATCTCAAAACTAACATATCCAAAACTAAGCTCTTGACTTCCACTTTATACACATGTCCAATCCTGATCCTCATTAGTCAGTTATTTAGATGAAACCTTACAATTATCCATAACAGCTCTCTCACTCCCATATCCAATCTGTCAGCAAATACTCTGACAAATATATCATCAAAATACATTCAGAAACCATCAATATCTTACCACCTCTACTTTAGTCCTGGACTCCATTATCTCCTCTCTAGACTGTTTCCTCTTCACAGGTCTTTTGGCTTCTACTCTTGCCTTCCAAACTGTCTATTCTCTAAATGTCAGTCGCAGTGATCCTATTAAATGTAAACCAGCTCGTATCTTACTTCTCAAAACCCTCCAGTGTCTCACCATCTCACTCAGAATAACAAAGTACTTTACCAAGGCCTGCTCCAGGCCTATGATCTTCTCCTGGTTCCCTCTGA
>NW_006431043.1:2122088-2130142 GCF_000325575.1 Pteropus alecto | reverse complement strand
CAGAGGTTAATACAAAGTAGATAAGATCAGGTACAGGCCCAGGTTATGTAGGGCCTGAAGCTTATATAATTTTGGGATCTCCTTAAAAAAACGAACGTGACACTTTGTACACAAAATTCATAGAGGGCCTCAGAAGAGGTCCATATAAACAGAATTTTCAGCTTTGTTACCCTCATAGTAAATCCACCTTGTATATAAAACTATATATCTTGACTGCTGTAAATGCTTTATATATAATACCTAATTTAATTTTCATATCGGTACTATGGGGGAGAAATTATTATAACTTTTTCCTCTTTTTAATTCCTCCCACCCCACTTCCACCCCTGACCTATGGATGTTGCCATTTCCCCTTAAGAACTGGATCTCTGAAGGCAGGGCATCTCCCCCCACGTGCTCGCAGTGCACACCCAGGGCCTGGCACACACCCGGGGCCTGGCACACCCTGGGGGCCTGGCGCACCTGAGTTGTGGTCCCATGGCTCCACCTGGGGTACGAACCCAGGACCTTCTGCATATAAAGCAGATGTGCTAACCACTACACTACGGAGCGACCCCCTGGGGGAGAAATTATTATCTCCATTTTACGGATTGGAATCTGAGGCACAGAGTGGTTAAATAATTTGCCCCAGGTCAAATAGCTAGAAGAGGGCCAGTGATAAATTTTCATCTCTACCTGACTCCATGTTTTCACCTCAATGTGCATTGAATCTGTACTTCCTTTCTCCTTACTGCTCCCAAAGTCCTGATTAAATCTTACCTCTTCACAGAGGCCTTCTCTGGCCACTTCAGCCTTCCTCACTGTCCCCTCCTTAGCCCCTCATCCTCTTCATTTTTATTCATAGCACATATCACCATCTGATATGTTTCAGGCTTATTTATATCTATTTTCTATCATCTCTAATTGAATATAAGCTCCACTTTGTCTCTATTGTTAAGAGTTGTGGTCCCATTGTCTAGAACTGTGCCTGGCATTTAGCAGGTTCTCAATAACATTTTGTGGGATAAATTCTCCCTTAATATTCAGTGTCTGAAGTACAGGTCAATGACTACAAGTATAAAGGAAAGTTTATGCACAGTATATCATTTTTCCTAGGAGTAAGCAGTATATTTTAGATTGGTGGTTCTCAAAATGCGGTCCATGAACAGGCAGCATCAGCATGTCCTGGAATTTGTTAGAAAAACTAAGGTGGCCATGG
Organism: Pteropus alecto; assembly: GCF_000325575.1. Lineage (NCBI taxonomy): Eukaryota > Metazoa > Chordata > Mammalia > Chiroptera > Pteropodidae > Pteropus > Pteropus alecto. The sequence goes on along the minus strand of NW_006431043.1, from coordinate 2,128,944 downwards.
AATCCACACTGGCGGAGAGAAGACCTCAAGTTGCATGTCTTATTAATGTCAGAGACACTTTATCAGATTGTATAACTGGAAATAATTTCTGACAACAAAAATGACTGCTGAAATTTCAGCTGAGATTGTTCATTACAAAGTGAACTGAGGAAAGAGAGAACTAAATATGGAATGTGATTGTCCTTACTGGGTGAAAAAGCACTCCATTATTTTTCCCCCAATGTGTTTTTATTTATCCCTTTATTGTGAAGATCTTTACGTGCTGCCTGCTAGCTTTAAAAAGACTTAATATGTGTTGGTGATTGTTTGGCTATTTTTTCTTTTTTTCCTCCCCTTTACTCTAGTTCCTAACTTCCTCCTATTAAGAGGAACACAGCTGGTAATGTGGCCCCACCTCATAGGAAAGATTATTTCTGAAACAAAATGGAAAATCACAGGTTATTCAGATATCCTTTCCAAGTCATGCACTTAACCCTCTCATTTAATTTCCCCTTCACTGAGACACTTCCTTTTTTAAGATTGCAAACTTAACCTGCACCTGCAATTACTTGTACAGAAATTAGTCTTGTGCTTTCCTCCTTATGAACAAAGGAGCATTCAAATGTTTAGCTGAATAAATGCCAGCCTTTGTAGACAGGGTTTTGAATTGTATCAGAACACAAGTGTAATTAAATGCATAAAAGATACTACCCTTGGAAGTGATTTGTCTTTGGAAATATGTCAACACATGGTATAAATTAGATCATTTCACTTACTATGAAACATCTCAGGGTTGACAGTGTAAAACTGCAGTTCCCAAGGTGGGATGATGCTACTAAGGATCAGACTCTAGCTGGGCACGCCATTTTTTTTTTATTCAGTAGAGAAGATTTCCTGGCTATCCATATTGCTTGACATTACTCATTAATTAAATTAAATAATTAATAGCACTTATTTAAGTCAAGACCATAACATCCAATGCAAGTAAAGAGAGAGGGATTAAGTTATAGGCACCCAAAGAATGATCCCTGGAACTCTTGCCTCAGAACCACCTTGTGATGCTTATCAAAATGCAGAGTTCTGGATTTCCCACACTGTAGAATCTAAATCTCCAGGGAGTGGTGGTTTAGGAATACATATTTCAAAGAATTGTTTCTAATGATGCTTATACACTTTAAGGTTTAAAACTGATGGTAAGCATAAGAATATTGGGAATCTGGAGAAGCGAGAAAGAAAAGGGAGATTGGGTACACACACACACACCCCTACACAATAAATTTTGCTGATATCAAAATTTTGAGTAGAAGTACTTATCCCAATGTAAGAAATGTTGGCTGGACTTTAGAGCAGCTGTTCTTCAGAGAAAAATTCAAACAAACATAGGGAGTTTGAATAACAGTGAATGAAATCAAGTTCCTTAATTTTTTAATCTCAAATTATATGTTAAGGCATATGCATGGAGAGACAGTTTCCATAAATATGGAATTATGACACCTCAACATTCATCATTATTTGATATTAAATTCTACCTTAGAAATAAGTTTTCTAGGGAGCTGGAATGGACTTTTAAGACTTGTACTTTTTTTTTTTTATAAAGCCTTATTTGCCTCTCAGACTTTCACTCTTCAAGACACTGGTGTTAGTTATGAAGCAAAAAACAAGATACACACTGTTTCAGTTTCCAAAAACAGTGAATATTCTAATCTTCTTTAACAGAATTTGTGAAAGGCAGTTTAAACTTTTTGTGATAACTACCATCATTCGAAATATTATTTACCAAAATACAGTAATAGCATCAGAACGTATTAAGGTGTTGCTGTGCCTACATGGAATGGCCTATGCTTTTTGATAGTTTGCTGTCACCTTCTGATTAGCTTTTTCCAATCTCATATATTATGGAAATGTAACATGGTTCATTAAAATGTGTTTTAAAGTTTAAATAGACTCCCAGTAAGGGCATACGATGGAGACCAGCAAAAAAAAAAAAGAAGAAAAAGAAAAAATAAAGAAATAGATTTACAACTGTGTTTCAGTGTTTTCCACATTTTAGGATGCCTGATATGCTAAAGAAGTGAGGAAGTGTGGTAGCTTCATGTATTTTAGAGTAACAGTGATTGCTTCAGACTTGAGATGTCTTGAAATCTCTTATCAACAGTTTGAAGCATTTTGGAGAAATAAAATCAGACTCAAATATAGGAACACGATTTGGCCATTCAGGCTACTATTACTTTCCATGTGAATAATTACATTCATCTCACAATGGATTTCTCCATTTTCATCCCATTGCAATAATCCATCCCATACACTGCAGCTAGATTAATCTTCATAAAGGACACTTTAATCTTAGGACTCCAATGATTGCCAAACAAATTTCAAACTTCTCAACCTGCATTTGAAAACATGCACAACCTTCCCAAGTTTGTTTCCTTTACCTGAAGTACAAACTGGTTTATATTTCATTCTTAAAAAATGAATACTTTATTCATTTCTGAAGTTGTGCCTTTGACCACACTATCTTCTCTTACCATATTTACCTATCAAATTCCTATCCACCTTTTAAGTGTTAAGTCATAATATCTCTCCTCCATGGAAACTTCTCATTCCTTCCACCAGTTCTTCTGAGCTCTATAAATATCAGAACTATCTTTTTACTGTAGCAAAGCATTGCTATTATCTGCATGTGTAATTCCCCAAAGTCAGGAACCTTGTCTTCATTCTTTTGAGAAATATTTACAGGGCACCAATACCATTTAAAGCAATGTTTTAGACTTTATGGATACTGCCAAGTTGAATAAAATTTAATCCTTGCCTTCCCACTGTCTGGTACAATGTCAAGCACATTGTTGGTGCTGAAGAATATATGTGGAATACATAAGTGAGTAGCTCATTTACAATAACATAAATTCTGGTTTATAACATGATAAATTAATAGGAAACTATTCAGAAAGAAGATTTTACTAGATTAAACTTTAATATCTAAATGTTATAGATGGAGACATAAAAATGAAAAAAATGTATATTTTTTAAATGGACAAAAGAAGTTTTCAAATTTTTAAAGTTTATTTTATGTCAATTGCATATATACATTTTTTAATGTAAATAATTTGATTATCTCTCTGATTCACATCTGGTAAACTTCTACTGTCAATTAGTTCTTTAATATTACAATATTCACATGCTTGGCTATATGCACTACTTTTCTGCAAATTTTTTTTTGTCTGAAAATCCGATAGAGCTTTATCTTTATTTATTTATTTTCTTACTATGGTGACATTGGTTAATGAAATCCAGTAAGTTTCAAGTGTACAATTCAACAGTAAGTCATATATATATTACATTGTGCATTCACCACCCATAGTTAGATTTCTTTCTGTCACCACAGATTTGTCCCCTTTTATCCCATCTACCTCCCCCACTTTCTGTCTACTGTCCATGTCCCTGAGTCGCTGTTTGTTTGCCATGTTTGCTTATTGCTTTTAGATTTATATCCTAAATATAAGTGATATCATGTGCAAATATTTAACACACATGCTTTAATCTGAATTTATTGAAAGCCCTTAATAATTAAATGTATTTCTTGACAATGTAAGCTTTGTTCACATGATTTCAAATAACCTGAATGAGAATTAGAACACTGGATTAAGTATCCAAATTGTTATTCTAAATGATGCTAAAAATAAGAATAATAAATATTAAAAAGTTGAAGTATTTTTTTGGTTTCCATATGAATGGCTGTAAGCCAGGAGTTGAAAGATTACTAAAGTAACTTTGCTTCTCTCTGATACTTACATGTTGTACACACACACATTGCTGAAAATTGGAAGGCATATTTGACAGTATACAAAATAATTCAGATCAATGTCAACTTACTCTCACCAGAAAATGAAGTCCCATCCAGAGCCATTCTACCTTTTACTATAATTCAACAGAAAGCTGGAGTGCTGTGAATGAAATGCTTAAGGTATAAGATTATGTCTGTTCTAGTTTAGAAAAATGATTATCTTTGGATAAAGAAATTCTCTTTTAAAAATGAAAGTCATTATTGCTGTAGAAAATATTTTCACACATTAAAAAGTTAATTTTCTAACTAGATCTAGTCCTAGCCATTTGAATAGAGTGAACTTGAGTCTAGACTCTTAATGACCCAGGCTAATGACATGGGTCATGTCATAATAGAAATTAATAATAGAAATCAAGATGTCATAAATAAGTGGCATCTTGTAAGTGACCTGAAGAAAATAAACCTACACTTTAAGAAAGAATGTAACTTCAAAATCCATTCTCTATGGTATCCAAGTCAGAGAGAAATGATTGGTTACTAATGGAACAATACTGGTTGGGTCATGTTATTATTTGCCTGAATAACAATTAAGATTTTTTTCAAAGCCTGGAAAGTTGTCCATTCATTATTTTAACTGCTAAACACTTAGATCTGAAGGTATTACTAAACTTTTTGAGTCCTCTCCCAAAACTTCTATATGTTATATCGTCTTCTCACCAAAGAAAAACAAATGCTTTGTGGTTGTCTCATAAATTTTGTCACAATGGAATGACAATTTGGAGTGGAGCTCTATAGCTTTGACCTTATATTTTAAAGGAAGGCAGTCTAGGAATTCAAGAATTTCAGCATAAAAAAACAAATGAGAATGCTACTAGGGTATCAATAGAAGACTACACAAAAATGATTAAAAGCATGTGCTTTAGAGTCACACTTTGATTCTTGCCTTGGCCGTAATATTTACTTGCATGTAAGACCTTGGAAAATTACTCAAACTCTCTAATCCTCACTCTTCTCATGGGTAAAATGGGGACAATAATAGTACTTATATTTTAAAGCTGTTAGATGGGAGAAATGAAAGTAGTGCTTATAGAATGCTTAGTATAGAGAGTAGAATAGGGTAAGTTTTAGATAAATAGTAGTTTTTGTTATTGATATTAGGAATTCCCAGATAAAAAGGTTTAGATGAGAAAGGCATATCTAAGAGTGCTAGATTTTTTTTCTGTTTATTCCTCCACTTTGCAATCCTTCTTTATTCTCCTCTGTATTCCAGGAGACAACTTTGGCTTTAGTTTGGGTATGGTCAATGGGAGTCAGAGACAATGAGATAAAAATGAGGTGAAGAAATTTATTCTCCCAGCTCCTTGCTGAGCACCCTCTGGTTGGTTGTGTTGCTTTATCAAGGGCCATAGGTCAAGTTGGGCAGATCCTCTTACACCTACATCATGTGTTCCCTCCCTGCAGTCCTGTTGAGTTTGCCACTTATTTCCTAAGTGATTATACCCTAATAAATCAGAGTCTAAGTATATACTGTTGGTATAGAAAGCCTAGTGTATCCTAGAGAAGCCCAGGTGTTAACCAGGAAAAATGAAGGTACGTGTACAATCTGAAGTAAAGGCATAAAAGGGGACTCTAGGTGGCTTGAAATATAAGGAACTGGTTTCAGTTTGTAGCTGGTCTGCCAAAACAGCATCTGTGGCTGTGTCACCTCTTGTGTGGTTCCTTATGTATGCCATGAAGGCTAATTTCTCTGCTTAAAGGAACTCAGATCAATACAACAAAATCACACAATCACTCCATTTCTGTAGTCCACTCTGCTTTTATAAATTTCACCAGCAATGTTTTAGAGTAACATTAATATAAACTCAATGGACTTCTCAAAATTGGCCCAAAGCTAATTGGAGGATTGTAAACTTCAGTTCAGGAAACACACAGACACACACACATGCAGTCATGTGCATATGCACGTGTGTGCGCGCGCACACACACACACAGAAACTAGGAGAATATCCAATGCTATATGGTACAAGAGAAAAAGGAAGTCCAAATAGAAAATAGAGAAAAAAAGGAGGGGAAATCTCTATTGTGTAGTATTCTGATAGAAGTATCAACTTTATATAGCTATCAAAGCAGTAAAGTGTGAGATGGAACTTCTAATTAGGAAACCCCAAGGCCCCCTAAGACTTCCCTTTTATACAAGTAATCAGATGTCCGAAGAGGACTAGAGAAACAGCATGAAGTGTAGTTTGGAACTCAAGACACTTCCTATTTCCCAGGAGAGTAGTCCTTCCCAATTCTTAGTCACCTAAAATGTCCCCATGGGGAAGCTAAAATAGGTACAGTTATTAGGACTACGATGGGTTGTAATAGTTCTGCAGAGGTGCCTCAGGGACCACTCAAGGGGAATGGGCAAGCTAAGAAGACCAGATTGTAAACATGCCAGCTCTGCTTCAACCAAGAGCTGTTTTTATCTGTATTTTGCATTGGGCTTCCTTGTAAGTGCTTATTTAAAGAAAAGAATTACACTGCTAAAAATAGTAATATAAAAATTTTCAAAGTCACTGTCTTTGAATCTTGCATACATCTATTAGTGTCAAATGCCCCAGTATATTATTGAATCCTAAACATTTCATCTCTTTTTCATTATATACAACATTAATGGCTGGTGCTACTTAGGAGAATACACTGCCCATATTAAAGCTCCTTCATATTTACCTAGATTAGTCTTTATATTACTGTTTTGCCTGTTGGCGATTATATAATTGTGAGGTATTTTGATGGAAACCAGATCCCAAATATAGTAGAACTTTACTTTAACATAAGAGTCATGGTAAAATATCTCACAGGGACTTCTTCGTCCCAACTTTAATTAAGATCACATTTGTACTGAAGAACTTTTTTTGTTTTAAATTTAATAGCTTTTATTTTTTTCACTTTGGAAATGTAAGTTTATCCTAATGAGTAGGTAGTTTTGTGTGTGCACTGCATGAAGTAACATAATGAATTCTTAATATTAGCAATACATACTGACAATATGAATGTCTTTTGAAAAATGATTGCTGGTTTTGTTTTTCAAAGGTAATGGAAACCTTTATATAT
>NW_006431043.1:2119454-2122056 GCF_000325575.1 Pteropus alecto | reverse complement strand
TTAAGCCGCTGAGTTTGTAATTCCAAAATAAAAATAGTTTTTTCCTATAATGGTGCATTTTAAAGGTACTTTATATTTATTGGTGGAGAACAAATTTGCCTCCAGCTAATGTATTTTGTCGTCTTGTTGCATGTAGTCAAAAGTTACATTTTCGAAGCAATCCATGTGATTTTTTACTTTTAATGAAATATAATAAGAAAGGACTGTCTGTGTACTATTTGACTGTTAACACTTTAAATATTATCTTACTGCTAAACAAAGTATTCTTAATATAAATTTTCACTTGCTTGCTGGAACACAACCACATGCATGCATGTTAATATTTTCAGACCTATTACAGGATCAGTTTACATGATAAGATAATAATTAACTGTTCTTTCTTCACTTAAGTTGCATTCAGTGTTTTAATAAAACTGACACGCAGGCTCAAATAGGACTACTGATTTGTGAAACTTCAGATACGCAATGTTTTATACATACAAATGATGCCTTGGAGATTCAGCCATAGTTGTCTCTGCTCGGGTACTGAGAATGAGATTGGTTGTATTCCTAGATTCATATTAGTTAAGAGATTTGTGATATATGCTATTTGAGGTGTTTCTCTAATTTGGGGAACAACAAGAGGAGGTTAAATGAGATAAAATATGAATAAATTTATATAATTAGTTTGGATGCTCTATATTTTCTAGTATCGCTTTCAGCTACTATTTGTAGCTTACGCTTTCTCACATAACCAAAAGTTTGGGTGTAGACAATTAAGGGCTCAAATGGCAGCTCGCTGATGCCATTGAGAGCCTAATCTCCTTGCTCCATCAAGGAGACAGGTGACTTTTATTTTTCTGGTTTCAAGGCAGATACTATACTTCCAATCTTCATATCCAAATTTGACATTTATTTCCTGGAAAGGAAGCCTGCTCTAGTGACTTCTTTCTAAATCTCCACTGGCCAGAACTCTGCTCATGGCCAGCCCACACTGACAGAGAGGCTGTGAAATCAAGGATGTTACTTTCCTATCTCTATAGAACAGGAAAATGGGGTTGGAAAGGATCTTGAATGAGCCAAACTACTGTATATGCTCACTAAGAAATTATATTAATTATTTTATACTCAGGCAAAAAGATAGGCAATCTGATTGTTCTCTTCCCTTGTCCTCAACCTTTCTTTAGAAACACATGCTGGTCATAGCAAGTTGGCCACAGGAGCTTTCATGTCCCTCTGTATTTTTTCAGGGTCCAATTATTATGATAAAACCAGGTAGTAGACATTGTTTGTTGCCTACCCAGAATTCATTTCTCTACTTTTTTGTAGTATTAGAACCCAAATTTTGATGAGATATCTCCTCAAATCCAAGTAGCCATATGTCTCAGGCTAAACTGAACTCTGATTTTTTGAAAGGGATTTTTTTAAGGGTAATCTTGTCTATGATTGGTTATAAAACCAGCATATGACCCCATTTTGATCTTAAGTGTAATGGGAAGTCTTCCAGAGACTAAGAGAACATTTCCTTGCTTCTATGAGATAGCTGTAGGAATGTCCCCTGGACATTAATGGATGTAGTAGATATGATGCCTAGGACGGCTACAGCCATCTTGCTACTATGCTGAGAATAAAGCCATACCTAGAATTACAGAGCAGAGAGACAGAAAGTACCTGGGCCTTTGATGACATTGCTGAATCAGCCTGCCTTGAAGCTCACCCCATCTTTGGATTTGCAGTCAAGTGGGACTATTTGTCCCTTACTGTCTTAGTCCATTGGAGTTTAGAATTTCTGTTACTTGTAGCCAGAAGCATCTTAATTCTTATGACTTGTCTGAGATCTTTGTTCTTAAAAGTTCTGAGAAATTTGGGTTTATGCTATTGCCGTTATCTTTGCTGATTATAACTCAAATTAAATGAGATTTCCCAGAAAGACGTCATTGTAGAAATATGCTATACGCATCAGCACATTTAAAGCCAACTTACTACTGAGAATGTGTTAAGAAATAGCATTATATTCCATACTCCTTCTAGATAAGGGTTTTGCCAACACAGGAGAATATGCCACGGATGCAATGCAGATTAACTGGAAACATTTCTACAAAATTGGTAAACAAGTGGAAATTCACCAGCCCCATTATACTTGGACAACTGAGAGATAAGTAATGTGAAATGCATTAGAATCTACAAGGCCAACAGGCTGTCAGAACATACCACCAAAACAGCCAAAGGCACCCTTGAAACTGAACTGGATGTAAGGCTAATTGTGCAGCAAATAAAATAAAACTGCCTCCAAGTCAAAAGTTAGTGTGCAAAAGCAATCAGGAAGAAAGAGATAATTCATTATGCTTCCACAGTTTCCAAACTATAATTGAAGTAGCATAGCATGTAGGAATTGAAATGCTTGAGCAGGACTTTAAGTTTCTCAAATTAACATTTGCTGTTCTACTGAGATTGTGTGTGTGTGTGTGTGTATGTGTGTGTGTCTGTGTGTGTCTGTGTAGGCGGGGAGAGAGAGAGAGAGAAAACATTTAGGCCCCCAGAGGGCAGGCTGCTAAATCAGATTGAATGGTAATCTCAGGGATTTCTGGGGGAGGGTGGGAGGAGACTAAAGCCACAGACAGAC
>NW_006431043.1:2095272-2119384 GCF_000325575.1 Pteropus alecto | reverse complement strand
GAGAGTAAAAAAAAAAAACCCTTCACATTATTTTGATAACAAGACAGAAGGATAAATGATATTAATATACAAGCTACTGCAGAATTTCTTTTACAAGATGATATTGGACTGTTTCCTGAGACACCTGCTCAGTGTTAAATACAACAGCAATCATGGGGTAGAGCAAATGTCAGAAAAGAGGAAAAAGAGGTAGATTAAATGCCATTTAAAAAAAGTAGTCAGTGTAAGAAAATGCATTATTGATAATTCAAATACAAACGAGTTGGTAAAATGTTAGAAAATAATGGCTTAAATAAAGTCCCAAGCAAATTGATTTTTTAAAAGTTTCTCTTATTTTGGTTTTACAAGTTATTTACAATTTTATGTCAGAATTTTGGCATTTGGTTAATAGGTGGCATGGTAAAATAAAAAAGAGGTTTAGAAGGTATTCATTTAAAATATAAGATATAGTGCCCACTTGTGGTTAATTTTAGGGACCTTTTCTAAGAGATTTAGAATAAAATACACTGTTGCAAGCCTGTCTAAATTTTCACACTATTTTGATTACCTACAAAGAGAAAGGTGTGAAACACATATGCATATAAATAACCAAGAAATGCTAATGTGAATTTTCTTTATTATTGAAACTTTCTCAGATTATGCAATTCTTGACTAAAATATTATTGAGTCACTAACAATAAGGAACACACATTTTCACACATTTAGATTAGTGTTAAGAAGGACTAATCATAACAGTGACAGACAGAGAACTAGGAGTCTAGAGGAATTTAAATATATGAAATGGCTCATCTCTTTCTTATCCAAATACTCATCAAGTTTCAAGGTTAAAACCACATTTATGTTTTTGAGGGTTTTTCCACCCCCCCATAATTGGTAAGGTTATATCTATGAATATTATACCACCTAATTTCAAAAATTTCAAATAGGTTAAAAGGCGATTTATCATCAGCTATAAAATGAGATGTTAACAGCTTTATAGTTAAATTAGGCTATGAAAAATGGGTAAAGGTTGTCTACGGTAAAAAAGGCTTTTTATGACAAAGATAATTGAACTCATAGAAAGGAAGTTATAACCTAAAATGATTTAGAAAATTCATCACAAAAGTGTGTCATTATATTAATTTAGAGAGAAAATCACTTTTTTATTTACCCTTCTCTAATGAATTCATCTCTCTGTTCAGACAGGCTAGGGACTAGTGAAACGTTAATGATGAACATGTCAAAAGATGGAATATAACCCTGTCACATTCACCATAAGACTCTCAGCAGTTTTGAACAATTCTCTTGACGTGCTTGAAATCTTCTATGAGAGGATTCCTTTAAAAGCCATCTTATTGAAAGATAAAAGAAAAATTATTTGGGAAACTTCCTTTTAGTCATTTTCTAAAATATTTCTTTATGAAAGAAGTAATGCATATTAATGACAGAGATTGGAATATGCAAAAAAAAATAAAAGGAAAATACAAATTACTCATAATTTCACTTTCCCAAGGTAATTAACAATTGCTAATCTTTTGGTTCACCTTCTCTCACTGTCTTTGAATCTTTATGAAATTGTTATTATAGTGTAAACAATTTGGTTTTATGCTATTTTATTTAGTCAACATTATAACAAGATGCCATCCCCAGATGATTTTGCCTATATTATATTCCATTATATATGTTTCACAATCCATTCACCTAACTTCTACCATTCAGTATTTAAGTTGCTTCTAAACTTTTGTTTTTCTTATCAACAACACTGTAATTCATAAGCTTGTATGAGATCTTTTGTTCATCTGAGAACTTGCTTTGAATATTCTGAAATGTGAAATCTCTGTGTCCAAGGGTACGTTTTCGATATGCAAAAAAAAATGAGAAAGGTGGAACTAAAATTATCAATGAATTTAGCATATAGAAGACTGTCAATTATTAAGATTCTGGTATTTATGTATCTAACTTTTTAAAAACAACTTTAGTGAGGTATAATTAATATACAATAAATTCCATGAAATATACAATTTGACAAGTTTTAACATATGTACATGCCTGTGAATCTGTCACCATGGTCAAGATAAGGAACATATACATCACTTTCAAAAGTTTTCTGGTGCCTTTGGTAAGGCCACTTTTCTTCCCACTCTCTTTTCCTACCACTCACATACCCTGTCTACCAAGAGAATCACTGTCAGATCTGTTTCACTCTATGTTAGACTGCATTTTCTAGATGAGCAGCACACTCACATAAAATGACAGCAAACACAATGTGAGGACCAGCAGAAAACACAGACAGAGGATTCTAACAAAGTCTTGGGATATTTAAATTATTAAAAATTGAATATAAAGTATGTTTAATATGTTATAAAGAAGGGGTTGAATATATATATATCTCAAGAGACTACAAAAAATGACTGAGCAGATTTAAAAATAAAAAATGATAACTCTTAGAAATAAAAATAAAATAATTTAATATGAGTGGTTACAAGGATTGAATAATTGAATAATTACAATAGCATTTGAGATATGGAGACTAGAGCAAGAAAGCTTATCTTATTCTAAGTGGAGTTCCATAAGAAGAGGGAAAAAAAAGAATGAAAGAATGGGGCTGACATATATTCGAAGTTGTAATATCTGAGAATTTTCCATAACTGGCAATAGATATCAATTCCCACATTCAAGAAGATTAATGACTCTCAAAAAGGATACATAAAAAGAAATCCACTGCTGGGTATGTATAATGAAATATGAAATTAAATACAAAGAGAAAACTTTTAAAATAAGAGAAAAAAAGACAATACCTTCAAGGGAACAACAATTCAACTGACAACCAAATTCTCAGGCAGCAATGTAGTCAAAAGACTGTGAAATAATATTTCACTGTGCTGAAAAGAATTCAGAGCTAAATAGCCATTAAAGTATTATTCATAAGCAAAAGCAAAATACTACTAACATTTGAGACAACAAAGAAACAGATTGTATTTGGTACCAAAAGACCCTCATGGAAGGAAGTTGTAAAGAATTACTCTTCAGGCAGAATGAAAATGATCGTGGAAGAATGCAGAAACGTATGATGGGAAAAAAAGGTGTTAAATACTTTGGTATGTTCAATTAACAGGTTCAATATTTATGAGCAATGGCTATGTGGTAGGTTCTGTTTTAAGTGCTTGAGGTATAGCATTAAACGATTGCCACGACAAAAAATCCTGCCTTCATAGAGCTTTACATTCTAGTGAATATCTATTTAAATAAACGTTGACTGTATAAAGCAATAACATTGCACCTTTTATGAATGAAGGAAAAAAGATGATTACAGCACTGAGAAGCAATAACAAATTGACAGAAGCAGCAGAAATAAAATCTTCTAAAGTTTTTACTTTGTTCTGAAGGAGAATAAATATAAAGCTAAAAGTTAATCATATAATAGTGACTTTTCTAGGGTATCATGAAAAGAACAGAAATCAAATATAAAACTCCCAAACTCAATCAATGTAAAAGAAGGAAAAATCAGAGAAAATAACATATAAACAACTTAGGCAAATAGGAAACCCAAAATATGGTAGAAATGATCCCCAATACCACTTATTACAATTAAAAATGAACTAAAAGTTCTAGTTAACAAACAACGTCAGATAGGAACACAAAATTCAAATTCATCGAAATGTCTTTATAAGAGGCATATTTAAATTAAAAGTATACAGAACAGTATAAAATTATATGGTAAATACAAACAAAATAAAGCAGGCTTAACTATATTAATAATACATAAAAAGACTTGAAGGTAAAGATATTATTAAAGATAGAGAGGACCAATATATAATGGTAAGAGTTTCACTTTATCAAAAAGATATACCTAAGATACATATTAAGGGGAAAACCACAAAAACCAACCAAAATAAAGAAAACAGAAATACAAGGACAAGGAAGCAATGGAAACACCGAGCTACCAGAAAGCAAAAGATAAAATGGCTATAAGAAGACCTCATATTTCAATAATCACCCTAAATGTAAATGGACTTAACTCACCAAGAAAAAGACAGAGAGTTGCAGAATGGATCAAAAAACAAAATCCAACCATATACTGCCTCCAGGAGACACATCTCAGCTCCAAAGACAAATACAGACTCAAAGTGAAAGGGTGGAATACAATATTTCAAGCAAACGGCATTCAGAGAAAAGCGGGAGTAGCAGTACTAATATCGGGTGAAATAGACTTTAGAAAAAAAAAGGTAAAGAAAGATACTGAGGGACACCTCATAATGATAAAGGGAAGTATGCTCCAAGAAGAAATAACACTTATTAATATCTATGCTCCCAATCAGGGAGCCTCAAAATATGTAAAGCAATTACTAACAGAACTAAAGGGAGAAACAGACCAAAACACTTTCATAGTAGGGGACCTAAATACCCCACCGTCGGATATGGACAGATCATCCAAACAGAAAATCAATAAGAAAATAACATCCTTAAATGACACATTAGACCATCTGGACATAATTGACATTTACAGAGCTTTCAATCCCAAAACAGCTGCTTATACATTCTTCTCTAGTGCACATGGAACATCCTCAAGAATTGACCACATACTGGGACACAGAGATAGCCTCAACAAATATGAGAGTTGAAATCATACCAACCATATTCTCTGATCATAATGCTCTGAAACTAGAGATCAACTGCAAAAAGAAATCAGGAAGAACCACAAATACATGGAGATTAAACAACATGCTACTGAAGAATAACTGGGTCAGAGAAGAAATAAAAAGAGAGATCAAGAGATACATAGAAATGAACAATAATGATAGTACAACATATCAAAACTTTTGGGACACGGCAAAAGTGGTCATAAGAGGAAAGTTCATATCATTACAGGCCTATCTCCAAAAACAAGAACGAGCCCAAATAAACGACCTAATGCTTCATCTTAAGATACATATTAAGACCATATAATTATGCATCTAAAATATACTGTAAAATATATACAGTAAATTTTGGCAGATTATAAAAAGAAATATACAAATAGACTACCTTAGTGAAAGGTATTCAAAATTCCTCCCACTAACTGATAAAGTAAGCAAAAAAAAAAAAAAAGATAAATCATTTGACATAAACAACTAATACATTGGATCTAATGCACCAATAATTTCAGAATATAAAAGCTTTTTCAAACAAACATGGAGTATTAATGGTAATTAATAACATACTGGGCCTTAATGCAACTTTACAAATTTAAAAAGATTAATATGATTAAATAAATTGATCCTAATAAAACGTTGCTTTTGTTTACTATATTAAGGTTACATGTGAGATCTTATTTTTAAAAAATCCTAATCCTCAAAAAAGGGGATAGAGGAGGAAAAATAATGGCGTAGATGATAGAGGCTTTGTTTATCCCTCTTGTGACCAAATCAAAGTTGGAACTGAAACACAAAGTAAATAGCGAGCAGAGTCGTCTGGGATCTAGATGATCAGAAGCACTACAACAAGGGAGAGAAATAATTATTCAACCTGCAGTGGTAGAAGGTAGGAGGAGATGAAAATGCCAGGCTGCTAGGTCCCAAGTGGCTGAGTGGGACAGAGGCTGCGGCAGCTGCAGATACCTCTTAAAGGGACTGCGTCCGTGAGCAGACTTTCACGGTGACATACCTGCTTGCTCTGAGCACCAGCGCCAGGTCGGCTGCATGGGGGGCACCAGGGACTTGCAAGGGGACACTGAGTTGTTGAAGTGTGGGCAGGAGGCAAAGCTCTCCCCTTGACAGAAGTGCAGGCAGTATCCATTGTTCCTCTGTGGAGCCCTCCCCGTCCCCATGTGTGGACACAGTGCCATCATAGCTGAAATGTCATCAAACTAGGTAACAGAGGTCACTCCACCCAGAGTATTCCCTGAAACTCTGCCTCTCCCAACTCACAGCTACGCCCAAGCTACATCCAGGTGTGCCCTCAGTGAGACAGGTGCTCCTTGCTGAGCAGCTCCAAGACTCACACTGGTGGCAGCTGGCCTCGGTTACTGGCGTGGCTTCTTGAGACAACTATAAGCACAGCATCTGCGGATTGCTTTCTGAATCTTAACAGGTGGCCCCGGAGGGGCAGAGGCTGGGGCTAAACTTGGCCTGCAGCTGAACCCCTCTCAGGACTGGGCCACTGGATACCTACTACACAAAGAAACACTAATAAGACTGGGAGATTTAGGAGCTCTGCTTAATACATAGAAACAGATACAGAAAGGCAGCCAAAATGGGAAGACAAAGAAGCAGAAACCATATGAGAGAACAGAACAGAGATCTAGGAATAATGGAGTCAAGCAATCTAAGATACAGAGTTCAAAACACTGGTTATAAAGACACTCAATAAACTTAGAGGAAGTGTAGATGAATTCAGTGAGAACTTTAACAAAGAGAAAACATAAAAATGGAAATGGAAATTATAAAAGAAAACCAGTCTGAAATGAAGAACACATTATCTGAGATGAAGAGCATATGAGATGGAATAAACAGAATGGATAAAGAAGAGAATCGAATCACCAATATAAAGGATGGGGAAGCCAAAGACACTGAATCAGAATGGCAAGAAAAAAGAAGCCAAGACTATAATAATAATTTAAGGAGCCTATGGGACATTAAATATAAAAATATCCATGTCATAGGAGTACCTGAAGGAAAACAAGAAGTTGAAGAGCAACTTGAAGAAATAATGATGGAAAACTTCTCTCATCTGTTGAAGGAAATAGACATACAACCCCAGGAATCTCAGAGAGTCTCAAGAAAGAGGGACCCAAAGAGGCCCACGGCAAGACACAGCATAATTAAAATGCCAAAGGTTAAAGACAAAGAGAATCTTAAAAGCAGCCAGAGAAAAAGCAGTTAGATATCTACAAGGGAGCACCCATAAGACTGGCAGCTGATTTCTCAAAAGAAACTATGCAAGGCAGAAAGGCTTGGCACAAAATATTTGACAGGATGAAGAACCAGGATCTACAACCAAGAATGCTTTATCCAGCAAAGCTATCATTTAGAGTTGAAGGACAGATAAAGAGCTTCCCAGACAAAAATAAGCTAAGGGAATTTATCATCACCAAGCCAGTATTACAGGAAATGTTGGAGGGACTTCTTTAAGAAGAAAGAAATGTATCAAAAACAGTATTAAAGAATGGTAATCGAAAACAGACTCACAAATGTAGTGGACAGTTTGGTGACAGAGAAGTGCTCCAACCAAAGATAGAGTGGCTGAATGGATAGGAAAACAAGACCCCTACATATGCTGCCTACAAGAGACTCACTTCAGATTAAAACACACACACACACTAAAAGGAAGGAGATAGAAAAAGATATTTCCTTGATGGACTTAGAGGGTATTGCAATGAATGAAATTGATCGGATAGAGAAAGACAAATATCGCATGATTTCACGTATATGTGGGATCTCAAGAACAATATGAACAACAACAACAAAAATGGAAATAAACTCATAGATACAGAGACTATTTAGAAGGATACTAGATGGGAGGGGGATAAAGGGGAACAGAAAAAGGCAAAGGGATTAAGAGGTACAAATGGATAGTTGTAGAATAGACATGGAGATGTAGAGGGTAGCATGGGGAAGATGGTAAATAATGTTGTAATAAATATGTAAGGGGGAAGAGGGTACTAGATTTAGTGCGCTGATCACTTTGTGAGGTATGTGGATCTGATCACTATGCTTTACAACTAAAACTGGTATATTATTGTATGCCAACTACAATTGAAATAAAACAACAACTCATTAGATTGTACAATGTAAATACGAGCAACTAATTGTCCATTGTATTTCAATAAAGCCAATAAAAGGGGATAGTTCACTTACTGGGAAATGGTTAATAACATATATACATCATTATAATAACATACAGAATATTTTCACTGCCCTAAAAATTTTCTGCACTCTTCCTATTCATTCTGTCCCCATGTCCAACCCTTGGCAATAGAGATCTTTTTACAAAGTCTCCACAGTTTTGCCTTTTAGAGAATATGTCATATAGTTGGAATCATATAGTATAATCAACTTCTTTCACTTAGTAACATACATTTAAGGTTCCTCCAAGTCTTTTCTTATTCTTAATTTTTTTTTTCAATTAGAGTTGATATTCAATATTATATTAGTTTCAGGTGTACAGCATAGGGGTTAGATATATAACTTACAAGGTGATCCCCCAATAAGTCTAGTACCCACATGACACCATACAGTTCTTACAATATTATTTACTATATTCCCTATGCTGTACTTCACAACCCCATAACTATTTTGTAATTGTCAATTTGCATTTCTTGATCCCTTCACCTTTTCACTCAATCCCACAACCCCCTTCCATCCAGCAACCTTCAAAATGCTCTGTATCTATAAGTTTGTTTCTGTTTTGTTTGTTTGTTTATTCTCTTCTCTAGATTCCACACATAAGTGAGATCATATGATATTTGTCTTTTTCTGTCTGACTTATTTCACTCAGCATAATACCTTTTAGGTCTATCCATGTTGTTGCAAATGGTAAGATTACATTATTTTTTATGGCTGAGTAATATTCCATTGTATATATGTACCATGTCTTCTTTATCCAATCATCTTTTGATGGGCACTTAGGTTCTTTCCAATCTTGAATATTTTAAATAATGCTGCAATGGATATAGGTTATAACTGGGTCATGGGAATGCTTCAGGGATTACAATAGGGTCCAAGGTTGACAGTCCTTTATTAGTCGGCACGGACAAGGGTGGCTCCTCCCAGGTCCCTTGGTGAAAGGGGCTAATGGCAAGATCACAGACAAGTAGGGCTGACACCCAGTCTGCAGGGGGACAGTGCATAAGCTTGCCTTCTCAAAGTGGCCCTCTTTGGTCTTGGTCGCCAGTGGGGATTTGCAACCTCCTACCTGGATACTAAAGCTTCTACAAAGGCACTTTTGTTCATGGATGACTGCCAAATATTTGTTTCTGTGAGGGATATGGGCCGTGAATCTCCTATTCCTTCATTTTTCTGATATTGCTCTACCTTATTGTTTTAATGACTATAATCTATGAAGTTATCATTCAGTATGACAACACTTCCTGTATTACTTTAAAATGTTAAGATATTTTAAAATATTTCTTTCAAATGTGCTTTAGAATAACTTTGTCAAGTTTAAGAAAAAAGAAACATAATTGAATTCAATTAGAATTGTGTTTGGTTGAAAATCTCCGGAGGAATTTTATGCTTTTCTCTTATTGTTATTTGTTCTCCCATTGGAGAGCCCAGAAACAAACCCACATATAGATGGGCAAATAATTTTCAACAAAGGAGCCAAAAACATACAATGGAAGAAAGAAAGGCTCTTCAGTGAATGGTGCTGGGAAAACTGGAAAGCCACATGCAAAAAAGAATGAAACTAGGCTGTTTTCTGTCACCATATACAAAGATTAATGCAAAATGGACCAAAGACCTGAATGTAATACCTGAAAGAATAAATTGCATAGAAGAAAACATAGGTACTAAACTCATGAACCTTTGATTTAGAGAGGATTTTATGAATTTGACTTCAAAGGCAAGGGACATCAAAGCAAAAATGAGTGAATGGGACTACATCAAACTAAAAAGCTTCTGCACAGCAAAAGAAACCATCAACAAAACCAAGAGGCAACCAATTGAATGTGAGAAGACATTTGCAAACAATGCCTCTGATAAGGACTAATGCCAAAACATATAAAGAATGCCTTCAACTCAATAACAACAAAAAATAAACAGTCCAATTAAAAAATGGGCAGAGGACCTGAACAAACACTTCTCCCAAGAAGATATACAAATGGGCAACAGACTTATGAAAAGATGCTCAACTTCACTAGTTATTAGGGAAATGCAAATTAAAACCGCAATGAGATATCATCTCACACCTGCTGGAATGGCTACCATCAACAGGACAAGTAATAACGAGTGTTGGAGAGGATGTGGGGGAAAAGGAACCCTCATACACTGCTGGTGGGAATGTGAATTGGTACAACCACTATGGAAAATAGTATGGAGATTCCTCAAAAAATTAAGAATAGAATTACCATATGACTCAGCAATCCTTCTTTTGGGTATCTACCCCAAACATTTGAAAACATTTATCCATAAAGATACATGCACCTCAATGTTCATTGCTGCATTATTCACGGTGGCCAGGACATGGAAACAATCAAAGTGTCCCTTGCTAGATGATTAGATAAAGAAGATGTAGTACATATATACAATGGAATATTACTCAGCTAAACAAAAGATGAAATATTGCCATTTGCGACAACACAGGTGGATCTTGAGATTATCATGTTAAGCAAAATGAGACAGAGAAAGTTGAAAACCACAGGATTTCACTCATATGTGGGATATAAAAGTGAAAGCAACAAAGGAAGAAGACAAACAAAAACTCATAGACACAGACAAGAGTTTAGTGGTTACCAGAGGAAAAGTGGGGAGAGGGAAGGTAAATGAGGATAAAAGGGGTCAAATATATGGTGATGGAAGGAGATCTGACTCTGAGTGGTGAACACACAATGCAGTATACAGATGATGTATTATTGAAACCCATATAATTGTATTAACCAATGTCACCCCAATAAATTTAATAAAATAAATTTAATAAAATAAAAACAGAATACATATATATCTCCATTTATTGAAGTGTTTGCCTATCACTCTGAGTCAAAGTTGTAATTTCCTACGTATACCTTCAACTTTCTTAGTTAAATGTGTGTGTGCACATGTGTGTGTAGCGAGTACGAGTACAAGTGCAAGAAAAATTCTTCAATCTTTTACTTCCATTATTCCCATTACCCCATCTTTGGAATTGTTTATTGCAAAAACATTAACCCCCTTCCCTTTTTCTGGTTTCTTCATCTGCATTAGATGTACTTATGAGGTTAGATCCCTATGCTCTCCCCCCGATCACTCTCACTCTTCTTTATATTTTTGTTTTATTTTGCATTCTAGACATTTCTTCATTTACTCCTGTCCAATTTGTTCAGCTTTTTCTGTTATTTTATGTTAGAATACCTTTCTTTAATGCAGCTTTTATATTCAAAGTTGCATTTTGTCTTCTCTGCATTATTTTCTCACTTTGACAAATTCTTCTGCATCTTTGCCCTTCGTCTCTAACGCTTCTCTCTAGGGCTTTTGGCTTTTTAATTAATAGTGATAATGGATTCTTCCTTCTTTTTGAGGACACAAAAGATGTCTTTTAAGCTTTTCACCTCTTTTAGTGGAAACATTTTCAGAAATATGTTACTGCTTTGAACCCTCAAAAAATCTTTTCTCTTATAATGCAGAATATTTTTAAATATACAATTTAGAAATTTTAATTACAGAGTCCTTTACAACGGGTATAATTTTATTCGGGCCTGGCATGTGCCCAGAGTGAGTGAAGTGTTTTAAGCACTGTACACTGCACTCTTGGCTGGACAATTTCCAAGCTGGATTGTGACTGTGTGTGTATACATATGCACATGCATGCACATGGGTACATATTTCTGTGTAACTATTTAATGAAAAGCTTAGAGAAGCTACTGAGTCCCAACTCATCTGCTACAATGTGACCCTGGGAATCCTTCTCATTGATAAAATGTTTAACGTTGTTCCCTTTATCAAAGCAGAATGGTGATTGACATTGCACAGATGGAAGTGCATGTTTCACTGTGTAATATTGCAATGAATGTTAAATAACTTTAATCTGTTCCCAAATCCTTCACTAAGTAATATTTTGTCATTTGCATGATAACATTATATAAAAAGTAGGAATATTCAAAACTCAAATCTATAAATACAAGATTTTCTATTTAACAAATATTCATTTTGCTACAATGGTGAAGGAAAATAATTCGTTGCCAGAATCCTCCTTACTAAATTAGTGGGACATAAAAAGGTTTTTATTTTTTTTTTACATCTCAATGTTTAGACATTCAGCATTAGAGAATTATTCAGACAAAAATAACATATAGTTATTTTTTTTAAGAAAGGAAGGAAACACAATTCATAATGAAGTTTGGTCAAATTCCTTTGTGAGGCTATCAATGATCAAGACAGTTCATGTTGAACTTGAGCTGATTCTTCTCTGAACTAGTATGTATAATTATAAAACATACAAGGTGGCCCGTTTATATATAAGATCTTATTATGCATTTTACATGTTTGCAACTCTTTCCTCTCTTCCAAAAAGAAAAAAAGTAATGAAAATTTATAACCTTAAGAATATAGATCATGCCTCTAATACATTGAATATGCTTTCTTTGAACCGTGCCCGTGGGGTCCTAAAAAGTAATGAGTCCAAGATGGATTTCACAAACATTCTAGTACTGGTTTCTAATTTTACATTAAAATTTGCAATTACACAAATTAAAGTAGTATACTCTGGGGGAAATATTACATAAGTTGTGATTGAAAAAAAAGTGGTAATTGAGGGTCTGGTTTTATTATTTCTCATACACTGTAAAATGATAAAATCTGCTTCAAAATGAAAATTTATATAATTCAATTCAATTCATTTCTAATATGCATTTGTTTTAAAACTAAAATAAAACAAAATAAAGTAGTAAAAAAGTCTTGGATTCAAGGCCCAGCTTTCCCATTTAATAGACATGACTGTTCAGCTTTAGCTTCTCTTGTTTTTATTCACCAGACCTTGACATTTAGAACAATATTACTTGCTTCTGACTTGATTGTAAACACACAGATGTGGGCACTTATATCATGCACCTATACTTTCTGGTCTACCAGATAATACAGATAATACTTATATTATTTTTAAAATTATCATCAAAATACAAATAAAAAATTTACATAGATATATATGTGTATACATATATATAATATTTTTCTGTAGCTATCTCATAACTCCCTGAGAATCCACCCATGTGGGGCAATTCTATTTAAAATGTGGCCCAGAGACCAGAGTCAGTCTACAAATTGTTTTTATTGCTCTTCAATAAAAGAAGTTTATAAAGTAAGAGTACACATTTAATAATTTTTATAGCAATTGGATAACGTATGTAGAATGAAACAATTTTTTAAAACCTAGATTGTATTTTTATGCCTTTGTTTTCTTAAAAAATTATTGTTTCTAGTTATTGATTTTTATGAGATTTTACCAAGTTATTGGCCCCTGAGGGATTGGAAATTAAAGC
The DNA here is from genome assembly GCF_000325575.1 of Pteropus alecto. Classification (NCBI taxonomy): domain Eukaryota; kingdom Metazoa; phylum Chordata; class Mammalia; order Chiroptera; family Pteropodidae; genus Pteropus; species Pteropus alecto. Next base: position 2,106,258 of record NW_006431043.1, on the reverse strand, counting down.
AAAATGAAACAAAAAACTTGGTACTTAACCTCAGGAAGTTTCAGAAGCATTGGTATGTTTTATTGTTATTAAAATTTTAAAGGCTAAATTAAAACATTTTTTTTTCTTTCTTGTCTATGAATCAAGCTGAACATCATCGAGCTTGCTTTCTTAAGTCATAATTTTTCTCTAATGTGTCTATTAGAAGCTAATTACTAGACATTTCCATGCCTATTTTCTTTCAACAATGTATATATTAAGCAAGCTATTCAAATGAATGGGGCAGAAATTTGGTCAATGGCCTACATTAAATCAAACACAGACATACACATCTGTACACACAAGAAGATGCACATTCTTGGGATATTCATTCACAAAATTCCCAAGAATTATTCATGATCATATAAATATTTAACATTAAGATGTATTAAAACTCATTAAATTATTTTACAATGGTCGAATCATATTTCCTTTAACTATAAATAGTTTTCTAAATACTTCCATGGTTCATTTCAATCTCAAACAGCAATTTAAAAATATGTTATGACATAAAACTTTAAAAAGACATAAAACTTAGTATATGTCTTAAAACAACAACTAGGGAATCCTTTCATCTCTCTTCAAAACAACTGATCAACATCACTACCATCCCCTTATGAAACAGTCACTCACCAAACTATCATTGCTCAATCTTAGCTAATGACTCTACCCATTTTTTTGCCAATGTCACTCTCTCAACAGTTAAAACATTTCATAAACTGAATACTGGCACTTAGTAACATTTGAAAAGCTGATAAAACTTAGAAGGATTATTCAAAAGAACCTCACACTGACACACTGTCATTTCTAAATGTCAGGGACTTCAAGCTCAGCTTATAAAAATGAAGCTCATACTTGGAGACAACACTGCCTTCTCAGACAAATCTCTTTTTAAGTCTTATGGTTGTTGGAGGTGTAGTTTCAATCCTAGTAAAATAACCTCCAAAAGCAGCAACTATTTTAAGGTCATGTGTACATTCCTATAAGCAGATGGCACAAAAGGGCTTAACAGGTGTCCAGGTATAGCTTTACACATGTGCTGGTTCAGCCCTAAAAAACATTTCTTCCACACATTTGTCTCAAAAACACATGGGATGTATTAAGGGAAGATTTCCAGACCAAAGTTTTGTCAATATTTCCTATTCTGTCTTCTTTTATAATAATCTCTGTACCTTTTAATATATACAGTCTAGTGGAAAAGGAGACACAGCATTTTGAGTTAAGCAATCATGAAGGGATTAGAAAATACTTGGAAATATTGGTCTTGCTTGAACCTAGGAATGAAGCTGTTTGTGTGTGCTTCCGTAAGTTTTAAACTAACATTCAAAGATAATATTTTCTGAATAAAATAATCTTTATTGGATTAAATTTAAATTAAAGGTCAGAGTACCTTATAAAATTTATGTATTGCAAATATTTTGAAACAAAACTATGCAGCTGATTTAGGATGTGTGTGTGTGTGTGTGTGTGTGTGTGTGTGTGTGTGTGTGTATGTGCGCGTGTGTATTTGGAGTATTCGTCTCCTATGCTAAAGAAAGAAACAGAAAGTTAGAGATGGGTCTTCATTGAAGAAAGTCACATGGTAATTCAAGGTGAATAATTAAATCATGAGAAGCCTGGAAAGTCAATCTATAGTCACATTTGTTGGTCTTGGAGCAGGTATAAGGGTATAATGGTGAATTGAAGCTCTGTGTTAGTGTAAGTAGCATCTAGTTCAGAAAAATGGTTGAGAGGACACTTGGTCTTGTGACTCTATCATGAAGCATCTGACCAAAAGGGAAGTCATGGCATACTATTATTCAGAATTACCCTACAAAGGAGTGCTAGATTAAGCAGGGATCAGAAACTACTGTTCAAGTTCAAAGCCAATATTTATGGAGTCTCTCCTTGCTTCAAATTACTTCAGTGCTTTTAGTAAAGATTCGCTGAGTGCTCTCTTTATGCACATCACTTTTTTAGGTGCTGGGCTGGGAGGACACTGGATAAAATAGAGGATATGCCCATCCAAACCACTATGACCTAGTTATGGAGTTGCTCTAGGCAACTAACTCTGATAGGAAATGGTATGTGTTGTGCACTTAGGGCTCTTCTTATAGAGGGTCAATTATTTTTTTAAAAAATTACACATTTGGCATAATAATTACTTATTTATTTAATATTTTATTTAATTCTATTTTAAATTCTTAAAATTATCCTATAATACCCCGGAAAACAATGCTTTTAAAAAATGTATTCCCTCAAAAACTAGCCTATATAGTGCTGCCCAGTAGAACTGTTAGGTAGCTAGTCAGACATGAGCCACAGGTGAACAAAGGAATGGAGGGCCATAACTTATAGCTGGTTTAATCTGGCCATAGACAGTTGCACAGAAGGCACTATCCTAAACTGCCCACAATCTCAGGAGAAAATGAGAGGAGAGAAGAGAGGAGAGATTATAGAGCTTCCAGCAGAGAGCTGAAGCCTGGATACTTACTAAAAGGAGATCCAAGTCACTGGTACCAAAATCTGTTACCGTTTGGGGGCAGTTTGAACACCAGTGTTGCCTCAGCGGCATGGGGGTGGGTAATGATGTAGAAGCACAATTAACATTTTTCCTCCGTCCTTTCCCGCTGACACAGCAAAGAATTACAGGTCAGCGAGATTTAGAAAATGTAAGATTTATTAAAGTACACTTTAGAAGGAGACAGGCCATGCTAAGGAAGGCTGCAGCCCTGTGGAATTTGGGAGGTGAAAAGACAAAAGAAATAAAAGACAGAGTATGTCCCAAAGGAGGGGTGGGTTTTCAGCCAAGAGAGCTGTAACAACAAATAAGTGGGAAGGTGGGTATTATATTGGTGCTGGATAGGTGGGTATAAAGGTGTTCCTAGGTAACTGGCAGTTGAAGTTATTTCTATTGACACTTGGCTGCTATATAACTAGTGCACATGTGCTTATCTAGAATTCAGTCTGTTATAATTAGATTCATAAACTTCTGGACATAAACATGGTATTATAATGATGGTATAATGAGGCAGAGGTTGTGGGCAGGATAGGGTAGTACCTTCTGCGCAGGTGGCTCTGTGGCCGGATTAAACCACCTATAGGTTATGGCCCTCCTGTTCTTTGTTCCCAGGTGGCTCATTTCTGGCTTGCTACCTAACAGAACTTTCTGTGATGATTGGAGTGTTGTGTATCTTTGTTGTCCAATATAGTTGCCACTAGTTCTATATGGCTATTGAGCATTGGAAATGTACCTAGTGTGACTGAGGAACTAAATTTGTAATATTTAATTTTAAATATTTTAAATTTAAATTTAACTACCCACATTTTCTAAACATATTATGCTCCTGATCTAATTCCAAAATTAGAAAGTTGAATCACTTGTAACATAATGCTTTGCATATAGCACGTTTCCAATCTTCTCTGTTTAGTAAATAGTCTAATTGATTTTGCTAATCATATTACGACATTTTAATAAATTAAGGAGACCTAATAAAAGTTCTTAACACACAACAGTAGTGATCACTCTTTATACATAAAGAAAAGACTACTAATAAATAGATTTTACAGGGGAATTTTTAAAAGAGCTATTGATCAAATATAAATTCAGCAAAGCCCTTAAGGAGATTCAATTCAGGAAAATTACTATGAAACAGCTGGTTTTATATTTTATAAAACATTCCTAAGAGAAATGACTCCTTTGTTTCATTAGATTTGTCTCTTAATTTTTCAAGTGAACAATTTAATTTAAAATTAAGCAGCTAAAATATAGGGTTATCTATATCAAAAGGGATAGTTTCAGTGTTACACAAAGTAAGTTTCTTTTTAATTACAAAATAAATGCCCTTTATCTTATCATTCAAACTTTGTCTCACTTCTAACAACAACCAAAAAAGCAAATATATAAACAGAACCTGAAGAACCTCTATTTAAATATTTCTGAAAACAAATATAAGGAATCAAAACTAAAATGGAAACAAGAGTCTGGAGGCTTATAACAATTTTATCAAACAAGCTGTTCTGTGGCCTTATAAAGTGAAATCTCTTTTTAATTATTCTGTGTTTAACTACAAACTAGATAAGCATATTTTAAAGAAGCCTGCCTCTCCCAGTCAAGTTAGCTTCTTCAAAGAAGATGCCACAATGCATCCTAGTAATTTTTGATTTGATCAATCATGTTGTGAAACTTTCTTTTGTGCAGAGCACTGTCATTCTTAGTGCAGTTAAATTAGGTTTTGTGGTTTAAAACGGCCCTATTAACTTGGTGCTTCCTGCATTTTCATTAACTCAAAACATATTTGATACCATGATAAGCTCCCCTGAAATGAAACTTTCCTTCTGGAATAAGTCATTCTATTATAGCAGATGTTTACCACGGAACTTGGTTTTGAACATTACACTGCTTTAATGTGCTTCCCTATTAATTGTTGCTTTTTGAGGCTATGCAACACTTGCATTTATAACCATATGCTGTCTTTTAGGCCAAGTCATTTCCCCTCTCCCCTACTGTAAAACTGTGAAGTGAACAACTTTTGAATTCCAAATTATATTTATTTACAGGAAGAACCTTGGCAAAGTACCTGGCTCTACCTAAAATTACTCTGTTCTCACCCTAGGACCATGGTTCTAAATTTTGGAGGTCCATTACCATCACCTAGGAGAACAAAAATAAAACATAGCTCTGGCCCATGGTAGACCAACTAAATCAGAATCTCTAACAGAGAGGCTCAAGATAAGACATTTTCAAAGCTTGGCAGGTGATTATAAAGTGCCACCAAGGTTGGGCACTGTTGCTCTAGCACAGCAGTTCTCATATTTGAACAGAGAGCTTGCTCAGATTTAAAGTTTCTGATTCTCTAAGTCAATAGTGAGCCCTGATAATCTTCATTCCAACAAGTTCCCAGGTGATGTTGGTGCTGCTGGCCCCAAAACCATACTTTGAGAATCACTGCCTGAGGGTCCTGAGATTGTCAGTACCTTTGAATTCTCTTCAGAGATCATGCAAATGATTACAGGCCATTTTTTTGTCATCGAATATAATGCCACTCCTCTTCCTCTTGCACTGATTTATCAAATGGAAGGATGAGCCTGAGGGATGAGGGGGCCTGAAGGAATGAGAAACACTCAAATTGATCCTATTGTCTCCCTGGTGGCTTCTGGAGCAGTAACTATATTCAGAATTGGGTTTAACTAAGAGAGCTGTCTCAGGACAGCTCTGCCACATCAGCTTATTACCAAGTACGTCAGCTACATTGGAAAAGAATTTTGATTCTCCCTTTCCTAAAAAGGAGAACTTTGTCAGGTGGGAGTCCTCATTTCTTTATTGAACAAACTCCTGCTATGTGCCAAGGCAAACAGAGTAGAGCAGAGAGAGGCAAGATTCTTGATTTTATGGAATTTACATTAAATTCAGAGGAGAGGGATAATAACCAACCAACTAAATAAAAATGTTTAGTTCATGAAAAATATTCCATAGTAGAGAAGGCAGGTAAGGATGGAAAGTGCCTGGCTGAGGGTGTTGGCGAGCTACCTGAGATAAAGTGGCAGGGATGGCCTCACAGTGGTGTGACCTTTGATTTGAGAATTGGATATTGAGGAATGAGACATGTGACTTGCAGGCACGAGAGTTTTCCAGACAGAAGGAAGAATGAATGCAAAGATCCTGAGGTTGGGCTATGCTTGGAACAGGAGAAGAAACTGTGGCCAGAGTAAGGAGGGAACTGGTGAGGTTTGAGAGGCAAGAGATTTAAGGGGAATTTGTAGGTCATTGTTAAAGGTTTGAATTCATCCTATGAGTAAAGACGAGCCATATGAAGGTTTTAACCAAGGGAGTGACATGGTGTTTTTCTCTTCTTTTCATTATCATTCCATTTCTGTGTTAACCAAAAAAGCAGAACTAGAGTAGAAGAAAGGAGAGTTAGTAGGTAGAAAATACAGCATTCTGGGTGAGAGTTGATGGAAGCTAGAACTGGAAGAATAGCAGCAGAGATGGTTAGAGCTGACAGAAAATGTTGATAGACTGGCCGTGGAATGTAAGGGATAAAGAGAATGGAGAATAACTAGTTGTTTGGCTTGAATAATGTTGTGTATGTTGCAAACATTAATTGGAAGAATGGATGGGAAGCATTTTGAGAGACTGAGCAAGAAATTGTTATCTTTACTTTGAATGTTATGGCTGAGTTGCCTGCCAGATTTTCAGAAGGAGTTTCCTAGTAGTTATTTGCATATATGAGTTTTTGTGCAGCAGAGTCTGAACAAGAAAGAAACATTCGGTAGTCATAAGTATGTAGGTAGTATAAGACTCAGTGGTCCATGTGGGGCGCACTCAATCTCAGATAGATTTATTTTGAACATTCTACCTGTAAGGAGGTAGAATGGAAAGTTCTGTTGCTTCAAAAGTCCTTGTATATAACCGATTCTAGGGAAATGGCAGATCTAGGAATATGAGTAGGGATGGTTTTCCAAAGGGTAAAGGAATAAATATACCGATGAAAAGCAAACTGCCTGACTCATTCAAAAAGGGCTAACTGAAAGGTGGAAAACACACAATCTCATAAGGTATCTCTCCAGCTGGACAGAGAAGGCCCCCTGAAACTTTAGTCTACTTCTAGACCTAGCTTTTAGGCAAGCATCACAACTTTTTCCCTAGGGCCCTATTTTGTGTCTTTTAACTTTTCTTTGGGAAAGAAATTTTGGAGTTCCTCTCTGATCAAAGGCAGACATTAACTTATCTTCATTTTCCTTCCAAAGCTTTTTAACAACTCAGTTGAATTGAGACTCGGTCTCCTTCACCAGCCAATATTTCTCTTAAATACAAGAAAGCTCTATGCAGTCAATAAAGTTAAAATTTGGAAGAGATTACTTCAGATATCTGTTGAATTTGAATTAAGTATCTAAGAATTTATATGGTTGAAATTTAAGATCATTTAAATGACACAAAAAAGGGGCATTGAATAAAATGACCTCATTTTCTGTGATTCTTGCTCCTATGATGATAGTAGGAACTGAATAGATACAGCTGAATAAACTGCTGAATAAATACATCTATCATTATAGGAGCAGGAATATATATGAAATAACATGTAGGGTATCTATGAAACATTATATATTTCAATCAATATATCTTCTTGGTGAAGATGTAACATTATAGTACAAATCTAGCTTAATAGCCATCGTGATAATATTTAACAAATCTATTTTAAAAGCTTTTATGTTATAGGTGTGGTGATATACTTTAAAATATTTCACTGTGAATTATGTATCTGTAAGTTAACTTTGATTCATATCTAAGGTAGTTGGCATTTTAAGTTCTCTAATCAAAAATCCACATTTTAAAAATGGTTATGTATACTCACCACCCAAAGTTAAATTTCCTTCTGTCACCATATATTTGACCCCCTATACACATATCTACCTCCCCACTCTCCCCTCCCCACTTCCCTCTGGTAACCACTATGTGCTCTCCGTGTCCATGAGTCTCTTGTTTATTTGTTTATGTATGTTTGTTGCTTTCAGCTATATATCCCAAAATACACATGAAGTATTATTGAATTGTACACTTGAAACCTATATGATCTTATTAACCAATGTCACCCCAATAATTTTAATTAAAAAATAAAGAAAAGAAATGGTTGTGTAAGAATTTTAAGTATCATTATCAAAATCTACACCAGAGGTTTCATTAACTCAAATAAGTGATGCTCAAAATGATTATTTATTGATGAAATAAGTGGTGTTCAAGATATTTAGTTGGCTAGAGAGATTTTATTGGCCTTACCATGAATGAGGCATAAGCTCTTGGCAAGGCCAGGAACCTAATATCTTAAGATAAGTGCACAAAGTCTAGCTCTAAACTTCCTTTGCTCTGCCTTCCATTCTATTTCATGGAAGTTTCTGTTCTCTGACTAGACTAGAAGACTGGCTTATCTTCCTCATATAGAACCTCTCTTGCAAGGGGACAAGTGGAAGTTCCTATGGATTGAGAGTGAGAACTTAAAGACCTAAACTCAATAACTTTTTTGTGCCTGTTTGCTACCAAGTGTTGGCACATTTGACAGAACTTGGTCTATTTGGTCTAAAACTTGTTTTAATTTTAGCATACCACCTGGTAGGTTGACATGGATCACTCACCTGTCTCTAACTGTCGGATTCTAACAAAGGTTGCTCTACGAAGCTGAAAATTGCTGAATGGCCAAATTGGCCTAGGTTAATTTTTATAACAGAAGTTTAAAACATTTAAAACACCTACATGGAGAAGTAACATACTGAGTTAAGTATGTTTTTAAACACTATTAAAGTTTTGATGATTTATTTATACTCATCCTTTCAAAAAATGCCTTCTGTTATTTTCAAGTACAGTTTTGAAATTCATTAATAAATTGGATGAGTTTCCTTCAATTTCCAAAAATTGAAAAATAAATTCAAAAAAGCATGGTCCGAACATATCATTCATAATGAAATACACTAAAAATAAAGTTGTCCCTATGTTAAACTTATAATTATACTTGTAAAAGTGGAATGTTAATCCCTATAACTTCTTTTCTTCAGTCACTTAAATATACAGGCACAGACAAACATCAGTCCTATCATCCCCTACTGCTAACTAATCCACAGATTGGGGAGGATAATTTCAACAGGACACAGCAGGTCCTCTTGGAGTAACAGCACTACATTATATGCATTTTAATGAGGACAGATCTCATGCTATGGAAAAATATATAACTGTTCCAGTGCACAGCCTCCAACTCTATGCTTTCCTGCCCCCTCTCCATGCTTTTTAATAAAGTGTTTTCCTGAAATGTCGAGAGTGTATTTTAATTCCAACATTACATTTATTCATTCACTCACCACATATTTATTGCCTCCTGAGAGTCAGAAATAGTGGGTCACTCTTTTGATCATGATTATTGTAATAAATATAATAGTAAATGTATTCAGTATAAAATTAATAAGTATAATTGTGACCCAATTTGAGAATAAAAATATTAACAAAATGCTAACTCTTTTGTTAGTGCAATAGCAATTGTTAACTGTTATTACATTGGCAGGATCCCCACAATTGACCCTAGGTTAATAGATTAATCAGGAGTGCAGGTAAAGAAGGAAATTAATTTAAAAAGAGAATCATCAAGAATGAGTTATCTGATAAGGGGCTGAGTTGAAGAAAGAAATAGATAAGCTCTTCCTAACCTTCTCAACCTGCTATGCCTTTGTATATTCTGGCTCAACCTAATATGATAAATAAAATGCAATATAATAAAGAATGTCAGAAAATGAAATGGTTTATTAGATATCGTATCAGGGAGAAGTATCTTCTGTTTCACACTTCTCAGAATCAGTGCTTCTGAATGGATAATGATGTTGTAATTTCTCAGTAAGGGCAATGTGCACATGAGTGTGCATATGCACACACATTCATGTCTGAATATATGTGTAGTGAAACACTATGAATATATGTGGAATGAAATATATAAACTAAACCTGGAATTTAAGGTTTGTTGCTGTTTTTTTCCCGTATTACTGTACTTATAGAAACCTTATTGGCTTTTAATTGAATCAGCTCTATTATTTTCCATCATCCATGAGAAGTGAAGAGGGTCGATTGTGGTTAAAATTATTGAGTATAGAATCACTAACTCGGAATTGTTAAAAGATCACCCAGTTGAATCTCCTATTTTTTTCATATAAAGATTGAATAATGTGTCCAAATTTACACAAGTGGTAGAATCAGGAGAAGAACCAGAATACAATAGATTACACCCTACCCACTTTACAAGCAGACTAAAATTTCTGAATGGTTCCCACTCACTAGGTACTGCCTTCTGCCTATCTCTCAGCTTCCTTGTGTTCTAATGTTTGCCCCTTTTCTGTCTCAAAACATTCTTTTAGATCCTCAGACCTCATGCTTAAATAGCTGAACGAGTTTAAAGTGCTAATTCTTCTAGGAGTATTTCTATCTCAACTTGGTTACTAAATGCAAACTAAAACAATAAAACTCTTAAGGAGAGAAAAAAAATGGTGTAGATGATAGAGGCTCTGTTCATCCTTCTCGCGACCAAATCCAAGTTGTGACGGAAATAAGGAGCAGCAGTAAGGAAAAATCACCTGGGATCTGCCTAAAAAAAGCCATATAACCAGAGAGAAGTCCAAGAGAGCACCCTGCAATGGCAGAAGGTAGGATGGGGCGAGGATGCATGGCTGCCCAGTCTGAAGTGGCTGAGTGAGACGAAGGCTGCTGCAGCAGCAGCTGCAGACACCTCTTAAAGGGGCCCCATCCCCAAGCGGATTTTCGAGGTGATGGACCTGCTCGCTCTGAGCACCAGTGCCAATTAGGCTGTGCACGCGGTGGCACTAGGGACATACGGGGAGATATTGTTGGAGTGAGGGCCTAAGCGAGACCCGCTCTGCACAGAAGTGCCAGCGGTATCTATTGTTCCCTGTTGAGCCCTCCCCGTTCCCAGTGCACACACACAGTGCCGCCATAGCCGTGACTTCATCAGACTGGATAACAGAGGTCTTTCTACCCAGAGGATTCCCTGAAACCCCACCTCTCCCAACTCACAGCTCCACCCAAGCCACCTCCAGGTGTATCCTCAGTGACTCAGGTGCTCCTTGCTGAGCAGCGCCTAGACTCACACTGGAATTAGCTGGCCTTGGTTTCTGGTGTGGCTTTTTGAGGCAACTTTAAGCACAGCATCTGTAGATTGCTTGCCGAATCTTAACAGTTGGCCCGGAGGGGTAAAGGCTCGGGCTAAGTTTTGACTGCAGCTCAACCTCTCTCAGGACTGGGCCACTGGACACCTACGTCACAAATCCTCACTAATAAGATCGGGAGACTTAGGAGCTTTGCTTAGTACATAGAAACAGACACGGAAAGGCAGCCAAAATGGGAAGAGAAAGAAGCAGAAACCATATGAAAGAACAGAACAGAGATCTAGGAAAAATGGAGTCAAGCAATCTCACAGATGCAGCGTTCAAAACACTGGTTAC
>NW_006431043.1:2090447-2094774 GCF_000325575.1 Pteropus alecto | reverse complement strand
AAGAAAGAATATTAAAAGCAGCAAGAGAAAAACAGATAATTACTTATAAGGGATTACCCATAATACTGGCAGCTGATTTCTCAAAAGACACTATGCAGGACAGAAGGGGTTGGCAAAAAATATTCAACAGGATGAAGACCTGGGATCTACAACCAAGGATACTTTATCCAGCAAAGCTTTCATTTAAAGTTGAAGGACAGAAAAAAGAGCTTCCTAGACAAAAATAAGCTAAAGGAATTTATCACCACCAAGTCAGTATTACAGGAAATCTTGGAGAGACTTCCTTAAGAAGAAAAAATACAAAAGACTCACTTCAGATAGAAGACACACACAGCCTAAAAGGAAGGGGATGGAAAAAGATATTGCTTTGATGGACCTAGAAGGTATTTAAATCAGAGAAAGAAAAACACTATATGATTTCACTTACATGCGGAATCTAAAGAATAAAAAGAATAAACTAATCAAAAATAGACTCACAAAAATAGCGGACAATTTGGTGTCAGACAGAGGGGAGGGAGTTTGGGGGCATGGGAGAATGGGGTGAAGGGCTAAAGAAGTACAAATCAGCAGCTGATGGATGGTCACGGGGATGGGGAGCTGGCATAGAGAATGCAATTAGCATTAATACGTTGGCTAGGGGAGGGTCAGGGGGAGGAGGGAGCAATTGGGGGGATTGTTCTATGAACTATATAGATGTCTAACCAATGTACTGTATACTTGACACTAAATAAAAATAAATAAAATAAAACTCTTAAAACATGGGATTTCAGGGATAAGTGAGGATGGGGAGATGGACATAGAAGGAAATGATCAGATGATTTCCAAAACCCTTGAAATCACTGCACATGATATCTCAGTTCCTTGGTCTCCTTATTTGAAAGCAGTTCAAGCATGATTTATTTAACTCAAGACCTGTTGAATGTTTTACCAAAATTAAATTCTACTGGTAGGAAATGTATTTCTAATGAGCACAAAAGCTCGATAATACTGAATCAGTTTTCGAGGAGTTCATGTAGAGTAAGGTAAGTTGACAGTTTCATCAGAGGAAAAGAGAGTCATGAGAGTCAATGATTCAAAAAATTTTATGATCATAATATGATCTTGGTCTTAAATACTGGCTTTGATCTGAGACGCTCAAATGCTTAACAGTATGTTTTCTGTTAGATTCTTAATATGAGCTAGATAGCCAACCCCCAATCTCCAAGAACACCTTAAGATATATTTTAAAAAACTCATGAAGAAAGATGAGAAATAAATGAAAGAAGATATTTTCCAATACTTTGCTGAAAGTCTAGATGAATTAGAAGAATCACTTATCTGATGTCATATGCAAACTCTGGAGGAAATAAGTGGTTTAAATTTGTTGGAAAAAAAAAAGTTTTCACCTGAAACTATTGCCAGAAAGATACCAAAGAAATTTGATTTTTCCAAAGTTACCAATCACCCAGAATGAGATTATCCTTTTCTTCTGTTTTCCAGTGTACCTTGCAATAAAAAGTGGGAGTCTAAACCTAGAATAAAGCTGGTTAAAAGGAAGTCAAGTCAAATGGACACCGGTATCATATATAAATTTCTTAGCTGAATGAGTTTGTCCATTGCCTAAAGGAATGATTGCCTTTGGTTCACTTTCCTAACAGTTGTTATTTTGCAGAACTTTGCTTAGTGACTTGGCATCATGAAACATTACTTCAGCAATTTTCCATAAGCTTTAATAAAAATGAAACTTTAAGGTGTATTAAACCTCATTTGAATATAAAATTTCTTCAAAATCAACACACAAAGATAATTTCTCCTTTGTATTCAAGAATAGAAAGAGACATCAATGTGGATTAAAACTTATGAATAGAATTCCTCAAGAAACACCAAAGCATTAACACTTTAAGTTCCAGATGCACTGCTTTAGGCATATGCATAAATAATGAGACAAATGATGCACCAATAAAAATCTACAATATACATATCTTGATTGATCCATTACAAAAATGATTATTTTTGTTTTGCTTTGTCATAAATATAGTTAATTATGGCAGGTTTAATAGTGATAATTTAAAGACTGGTCTACTATGCTAAATTTATTTAGTGATCCAAAACATTAACACGCTAATCATGAATGCATCAGGGATTTCTGATAAATATTTTGGCTTGCCCAATTAAGCATCGATGTCTACAAAAACTGCAAAAGTTTCAATTCTTAAGGAGATCAGGTTAGGGTAGGGTAGGTTTTGTACATGCTCTACTTTTTCCCACTTTCTAACATGCTATAGTTTATTTATTACATGTATTGTTTATTGTCTATGTTCTCTCACTAGAATATCATATCCACAGAAACAGAAATCTGGGTCTATTTTGTAGCCCAAGTGTCTAGAAGAATGCCTGACACATAGAAGGCGCTCAATAAATATTTGTGGCATCAGTGAATGTTCTTTAGTTCTGAATATATGCAAAACCATTGCCTCACTGAATAATTTGTACCTGCACGTGCATACGTACATACCGAATTTAAATCCTATTTACTTCCAATGCCTTTATAATCTCTTGGTAATAAATCAGTGCATGACAATAAACAGTAAAATATCACAGAGCAAAAAATATTGGGAAAACATTAAATATTTGTTTTAAATAAGAGGGTATCATTAAAATTTGATTTTGATGCTTTGGTAACAGTGCCTTCTGATTAAATAAACTTTGAACACAGAGTTTATAGTAGCCAACGTGACCTGTGGATAGCTTGTATTATAAAACATAAAGATGCTGTCTTTGTTAGACAATTCCAGCAAAATGTAGAAACAGAATTACATGTGATAACTAAAAAGATTAAGCTATACTGACGAAGATAATAAAGACTTCGAGCATATGGAATAAAACCTGATTTTTTCATCTCAGCTCCAAATGTCACAAACACCTATGCAAGGTCTTAATGGTAAAGAAACGGATGCATTCTTCACTTCCATCTGTCTAGTACTCTTGTGACTCTCTAAAACCCTAAAGTTGTCTTCAGGTTTTGAGCATCCCATAATTCCTTACACACTTGTTTCCTTCTTAACTAAGAAATGACTACTTTTAAAAATAGTAAGTAGAATAGCTTCCTCTAATCAGCATTAAAATAATAATACATGACTAAAACATAACTGAAAAAGCCTTCCAAGTTCATCTTCTTAATAAAAAAAAAATCTACGTTAATGCAAAATACATTGGCTGTAGTTTAGATTGTTTGGAAAAGTTTAAAGTATTTTTAAATTATATAGAATTCAGTATATGGGCATTATGCTAGGCATCTTGTTATGCCCTTCCAGATTCACCCTCTGTGCTCTGAGTACTGAGTGACTGCCACCACTGCTCCTCTCTCCTGCCCCCAAATCTCACCACTCCCTATCTCTCCAGGTCCAGGGTGGGTTTCATCAATGAAAATGTTCTCCAGCCTCGAGAACAAAGGTCCCTTCCACCAGGTTTCTATGGGTTTGCCGATTTCTCTACTGAGGACCTCATCTCTTGTCTGGAGTCCTCTCAGTAAAATCATCCTGCTTCCCTTTGTCTCTTATATCCTTGTGAGAGTAATGACTCCCTATCGGTACTAGCCCTTGCGTACAACACTATCCTTACTGTTCTTATATACTTTGTAAATAGTCTCTCTCTTCATCTTACCTGGTTTGGGAGTGCCATCTCTTTTCTGCTAAACCTCTGATTAGGTGTACATTGACTTTCTTACCCCAATGCCCTGCTTTAGACACCCAGACTTCTCCATCTCTGTAAATGGCACAAAGCTCAAGTAAAGACTGATGGATCACTTTGGTTTCTCCAATTCACTTATTCCTCCACATCCTATTTTTGAGCCCTGTCAGGTCTACAGCTAAAATACACATTGTAATTGTCTAATTCTCTCTTTTTTTCCACAATAGACAATCTATTTACTGAATGAATAAACAAAATTTTTATGTAAATCATGTCCACTTCTCTTTTTCTACTACTGCCATCCCTCAAATTCAAACTACCCTCGTTACCTCCCTGGGGTATTGTAATAACCTCCTAACCAGTCTCCCTGCTTTCTTTTCAGATTGAGTTATAATTGACATATAATATTATATTAGTTTCAGATGTACAACATAGTGATTCAACATTCATATACATTATGATCACCACAATAAGTCTAGTTAGTACCTGCCACCATACAAATTTGAAAACAATATTATTGTCTTTTTTCTGTGCTGTAAATTACATCTCTATGACTTATGTACCTTATAACTGAAAGTTTGTAACTCTAGATCCCCTTCACTTGTTTTTCCCACTCCCCACATGCAGCTTTCTTTTAATTGCAATAGTCTTTATGATC
>NW_006431043.1:2089919-2090423 GCF_000325575.1 Pteropus alecto | reverse complement strand
AATCTACATATTAAACAAAGAGACCTTTTTAAAAACACAAATAGGTAATGCACTTGTAACTTAAAACTCCATAATGGCTTTCCATTTCACTTAGGTTAAAATGGGATCACGTTACTGTGTGTGGTCTGCAAGGCCCAAAAGAAACAACGCTCTGCCTGGCTCTCCACTCATCAAACAACACTGTCCACCTTTTAGAAACCATTGTTCTCCTTTTAGCTCCTCAAACAAATTGAGCTCTTTCTCACCTTGGGGCCTTTATATTCACTCTTTCTCTACCTGATACACCCTTCTCCAGGGATTCTCTAGAAATGGGTCTGTGACACCCTTCCTTTCTGGAGTGCCCTCGTTTCTTTTATAGCACTGATCTGAGATCATTCTGTTTATTTGGTGTTTGTCTATCGTATGTCTCAGCCCACTGAAGTGTAAATTAGATGAGGCCAGAGATTTCACCTATATCCCCAGTGCCTAGAATGGTCTGGGTCATCCATCATACATTAGTAACTA
>NW_006431043.1:2087810-2089835 GCF_000325575.1 Pteropus alecto | reverse complement strand
CTATATTGTGTCTTTATTTTCTATCTCTGTGGCCTGATACATAGATTGTCTTACGGCAATTCAAATTAAGTATCTTCTCCATGCTCAAGTGTTGGGGCTGATGACATTTCTTCTAAGATATAAGGTATTCCCATTACCTCAGAAGATTCCGCCATGAGCAGGCAATGACTGATCTAATTTCTATCATCATAGTTTAATTTTCATATCAATGCCTATGCTCTCTTTTGTGTCTGGCCTCTTTTCTCAACATAATTGCTTGAGATTCATCCTTGCTCTTATTCGTACCAGTAGTTTGTTCCTTTTTATTGGTGAGTGAGTTGTTTTCCATATATGCTTGTATCACTATGTGTTCACTCATTCGCCTGTTGATGGACATTTGGTTTGTTTCCAAGTGAGAGCTATTACGAATAAAGCTGCTGTGAACATTTGCAAACAAGTCTTTTATGTTGATATACATTTTCATTTCTCTGGGTAAAAACAAGAGTAGAATCTGGGGTCATTGGCAGATAGATGTATGTTTAACCTTATAAGAAACTATTAAAATTTTTTAAAGTGACAATGCTATTTTTCATTTCCAACAGCAATGTTTAAGTATTCCACTTGCTTCATATCGTTACCACTTGGTATGATCAGTCTTTTAAATTTTAGTCATTCTAATAGGTATGTAGTGGAATCTCATTGTGGTTTTAATTTATATTTCCCTAATAATGCTGAGTATCTTTTCATGTGCCCATTATCCATTCTTATATCTTCATTTGGAACATATCTATTTTCTTAATGAAAATAATTCATTGAAAGTTTGCTGTAATTACTTGCAAAATGGCTGAATTTCAAGTACACAGCACATTTTTTTTAACAAATTTTAGCTTCAGTGAACTGATTACTTGATTGAGTTGAAATCTTCTAGCATTCATAGTATAATAAATCTTATTCTATATTTTAATATACGAACCTACTACCCTGTTTACAGGCATGTTTTTCTATTTTTTTTTAAAGGACAAAGGTAGTCTGATTAGTACAACTTATCAATATCCTCATATTGAACTATTTTCATTGTTTTAATTTAAAATTATAATCAAGATTAGAAAATCTTATTCTCCCTAAGATATATGTACTCTGAAATTGGCACAGCAAGAGCTTGCCACAAAAGTAAGGGAGATAGAGATGGCTCATTTGCTTTTAAAATGGATATTTTTTTTTCTGGAACAAAATGTTTTTCACAACCATTCTTCTCAGCTGGAAACCCCACTATCACTTTTTTAAAGATAATAAGAAAGTCTATAAACTGAAAATGCCTCTATTTTTAATCACTTAAATCCTGTGCTAATTCTGAATTTGATAACTAGAGCAGCCACTTATGAAACTTCATATCAACATATATTCTTCAAAAGTACAATCTTATTTTTTGCTAATTCTACAATTAAAAGACCTTTAAATCACTATGTTTTTAACCAAAATGCTTTTGCATTTTGAATATAAGATATATGCCTATGTATGAGTAGCACATGGAAGTTGGGAATGTATCATACTATGCTAAA
Organism: Pteropus alecto; assembly: GCF_000325575.1. Lineage (NCBI taxonomy): Eukaryota > Metazoa > Chordata > Mammalia > Chiroptera > Pteropodidae > Pteropus > Pteropus alecto. Next base: position 2,088,297 of record NW_006431043.1, on the reverse strand, counting down.
TACAGTGCATTAGAAACTTACATAATGGGAAGTAGAGTGGAGGACCAAAGAACTGAAGAAGCCTGAGATCTGTCTCTATTTCATTTATATTTTTTTTTGTTTAAATTAAACATTTTTAAAATTTTCAGTTACAGTTGACATTCAGTATTATTTTATATTAGTTTCAGGTGTACAGTATAGTGGTTACATGCTTAATTTATGAAGTGATCCCCTGGTTAGTCTAGCACACACCTGGCACTATACCTAGTTACCATAATATTACTGGACTTGTTTCTGTTTTAATGATGGAATATCTAGTGAGATTAAACACTTAGGATATTCATCCATATGAATTATAGAGAACCTGGGATCATGAATCAGGAATGCAAGTAGTAACAATGTGATAGAAGCAATAGAACTTACGTAAATAAAATTAATTTTCTATGTTATATGAAATGGTTACATAAATTTTAACCAAATTTGGATGGTAGGTCTGAGATGGTCTGGT